>NC_066517.1:23902539-23910039 GCF_024679095.1 Eriocheir sinensis | reverse complement strand
CTATAGCATTCAATTCCCTTATAACGCATTGCCACCTCACTTAATATCACTTGTCACGATCCAATATGACTCAGCAAACAGCCCTCGAATTTAGTACTCGATTCCACGCGCATGGTATCGTCTATAGCATTCAATTCCCTTATAACGCATTGCCACCTCACTCAGTAACACTTCTTGTCACGATCCATTATGACTCAGCAAACAGCCCTCGAATTTAGTACTCTATTCCACGCGCATTGTATCGTCTATAGCATTCAATTCCCTTATTTCACAGTGTCATTTGACCTTTATCACTTAATAGAATTCGATCCCCATTTGCTTATTACTCTATATTACTTTAGTACTTGATTCTCTTCGCTCTGTATCGTTTATCGCATTCATTTTCCCTATTTCACAATGTCATTTCACTTTTTGTCACTTATAGGATTCGATTCACTTATAATTACCACTTAAAATCACTTATCACGATCCCACATGACTCAACAAACAATATTTCACTTTAGTACTCGATTCGACATGCATTGTATCTCCTATAGCACTCGATTCCCTTGTTATAATCACTTCTTGTTCCGATCCCATATGACTACACAAACCACCCTTCACTTTGGTACTCGATCCTCCTCATTGCATCGTTTATCGCATACAATCCCCTTACTTACTCACCGTCATTTCATCTTTTTATCATTTATAGTATTCAATCCCCTTATAATTTCACTTAATATGACTCAACAAACAACCCTTCACTTTAGTACTCGATCCTCCTCTCACTGTATCGCTTAAAGCATACAATCCCCTTACTTACATTCTGTCATTTCATCTTTTTATCATTTATAACATTCAATCCCCTTATAATTTCACTTAATATGACTCGACAAACAACCCTTCACTTTAGTACTCGATCCTCCTTTTATTGTATCGTTTATCGCATGCAATCCCCTTACTTACACATTGTCATTTCATCTTTCATCATTTATAGCATTGGATTCCCTTATAATTTCACTTAATATGACTCAACAAACAACCCTTCACTTTAGTACTCGATCCTCCTTTTATTGTATCGTTTATCGCATGCAATCCCCTTACTTACACATTGTCATTTCATCTTTCATCATTTATAGCATTCGATTCCCTTATGATTTCACTTAATATGACTCAACAAACAACCCTTCACTTTAGTACTCGATCCTCCTCTCATTGCATCGTTTATCGCATTTAATCCCCTTACAACACATTGTCATTTCATCTTGTATCATTTATGGCATTCGATTCCCTTATGATTTCACTTAATATGACTAAACAAACAACCGTCCACTTTAGTACCCGATTCCCCTCACATCGTATCACTTAAAGCAGTCAATTCCCTTATTACACACACCGTCGTTTCACCTTCAGCGCCGCGTGTCAGCTCTATAGCATTGGATTCCCTGAGCGGCCATTATCGTCGCCCCTGAGTCCCTTTCCTATAAATAGCTAATACCCGCGCGCCATTGAGCCGAATAAATAAGCTGATAGGTCTAATTTATTTTACGAGACGTTCACACAGCAAGGGTTTGTTATCAGTGGGCCTCCTGCCTCGCTCCCTCCCTTGTGATCTGCTATCATGCCTCCCCTCAACTCCCCTTTGATTTCTCTCCCCTCTAACCTTAACCTTCCCTTTCTTTCCTCTCTTCCTGCTCTCCCTTCTCTTTCCTTTCCTTTCTCTAAACTCCCCTCTCTGTCTCCCATCCTTCTTATATGTAGATAGATAGATAGATAGATTGATTGATAGATAGATAGATAGAGATAGATAGATAAACATACTCGTAGATATAGATATAGATATATATTTTTTTTCACGTATTTCCTATGGCGCCGGTAAGCTTTCTTGGTAGAGTCTAACGGTCGGCCACAGCTTGTTATGGCGCAGGCAAGTGTTTATAGTGGCGCCATCTTGCTTGGCTCATGCTGCCCCCCGGAGCTTATCTTTGATCCTTGCTCATAGAGAGAGAATTCACAGTCCGGATTGATAGGTGGTCTTCAGGACAGCATGTGGGTAGTCTTAGGCCACTCGGCGGTGACTAAAACATCCCAGCTTGTTGTGGCGACGGGTGGGACTCGAACCTTACGCTCCGCCCGCATGCTAACCACTCAGCCACCGCCTCCCCGCCTCCCCTCCCCACCTTGCTTTCCATTCGATCCTTCTCCCTTAACCTCCCTCTTTCTTCCCTTCCCTTCCCTTTCTTTTCTTTCCTTTAAATCTCACACACGTTCCCATCCTTTTCAACACTATTCTTCCCACATTCCTCTTCTTTCTCTCCCCTCCCCTCCCCTCCCTCCATTTCCCTCCCTCCCTCTTCTTAACCTACTCATATTTCAGTCCCCTACCTCTGCTTTCTCCCCTGCTACCCTGCTTTTTCTTCCCTCCTTGCCGCCTCTGCCCCTGTATTGAAGGGAAGGGAAGGGAAGGGAGAGGGTGTCGGTGTGAATGAGTAATTATGTGTTAGTTTCCCCTCTAAACCGCTATTTAAATCCGTTTTCTTTTATTCTCGTCTTCCCTTCCCTTCCCCTCCCCCTTTTTGGATAGATATTTTTTAGTGTGGGATATTTTTATTTCTTTTGTTTATTTATATTTGTTGTTGTGTGTGTTGGGGGAAGGGATTTTTGCTACACTCTCTCTCTCTCTCTCTCTCTCTCTCTCTCTCTCTCTCTCTCTCTCTCTCTCTCTCTCTCTCTCTCTCTCTCTCTCTCTCTCTCTCTCTCTCTCTCTCTCTCTCTCTCTCTCTCTCTCGTTTAATCATTTTTTTCATCTGTTTTCTGTCAATATTTAATTTACGGAACACAAGAGAGAGAGAGAGAGAAAGAAAGCATGATGGAATTAACAAACAAACGGATGCACAGGATTATAAAACGTGGTGCTCATTAACTCTCTCTCTCTCTCTCTCTCTCTCTCTCTCTCTCTCTCTCTCTCTCTCTCTCTCTCTCTCTCTCTCTCTCTCTCTCCGTCCGTCCCTGTCGTTTCTCTCCTCTGTCTCTCCTTACTTCCCTCTCTGTCTGTCTGTCTGTCTGTCTCTCATTCTTCTTCTCTCCTTCTATTTACTCTTTCTCTTCCTTCTTTTACTTCCTTACTTTTATCTTATTTTCGTTGTTACCCCTCTTTCTTCTTCCCTCTCCCCCCCCCCCCTCTCTCTCTCTCTCTCCCCACCCCACTATAAATCACAGGAGGGGGGCGGCGCGGGCTAAAGAGGAGTGGTACAGATTAGACCCAGAGCAAGAGAGCGAGAGAGGCAGTCGGATCGGATCTCCTAACACGCTTCCGCGGCGCTGCTCAAACACGCTTCTGAGCATTTAATGGAAGATCAATATTTGTTTATGGTTTGGCGGTGGTGAGGGGGAGGGAGGAGGGGGGAGTTGAGGTGAAGCCAGGTGTGTGTGTGTGTGTGTGTGTGTGTGTGTGTGTGTAGGAATGTGTAAGCCAGCACCACCTTCTTTCGTCTCCTAACACACACACACACACACACACACACACACACACACACACACACACACACACATAATCCTGTTGATGATATATAATGAATTGTTTGTAAATAAGAGAGAGAGGACCACCCAAACCCACCACTCCTTCCCTCTTTTTTTTTTTCTATAGGTCTCAAAATAGGGCTCCTTGTATTCATGGTGGGTTCGTTCGTTTGTGTGTGTGTATGTGTGTGTGTGTGTGTGTGTGTGTGTGTGTGTGTGTGTGTGTGTGTGTGTGTGTGTGTTCTCGTTCTTTATCTCTGTCGTTCGTTCCGCTGTAAATAATTCCTTCCTTTCTTTTTTTTCTTTTATCCTGCTGTAAATTTTTCCTTCCTTCATTTTTATAAGTTTTTTTTCATTGGTGTTTTTTTTTTCTTTTTATCACGTTTTCTTTTTTTCCGCCATGTAAATATTTCCCTCGTTTCGTTTTTTTTTCTTTCTTTTTGTTGTTTTTTAATCAGTGTTTTCCATTTTCTTTTCTTCTTTTTTGATTAGTTTTTTTTTTTTTTTTTTTTTACGTGTGTTCCTAAGTCCATTTTCTTCTTTTTTCTTTTCGTTCCGCTTGTAAATATTTTCTTTCGTTTTTTTTTATCTTGTTTTCATTGGTATTTTTTTAATGTTCTTTTTTTCTATTTTCCCATGGGTATTTTTTTTTCTTTTTTTTTTTCTTTTTTTTCCATCGGCGTCACCTTTCAACGCCTCCACCGCCGCCGCCGCCACTGTCACCTCAAGCCCCCCTCCTCCCCCCCCTTTCCCCTCCCCCCTTCCTCTCCCCTCCCTCTCTTCCTCGCCGCCAATGGATTCTATGTCACCTCCGTAAGGGCGCCGCGGTACCCTTTCATGCGTGTGTGTGTGTGTGTGTGTGTGTGTGTGTGTGTGTGTTTGTGTAAGGGATGATAATGTTAGTGTGTGTATGTGCATGTGTGTGTGTGGGTATGGTCTCTCTCTCTCTCTCTCTCTCTCTCTCTCTCTCTCTCTCTCTCTCTCTCTCTCTCTCTCTCTCTCTCCCAACTCAGTATTTTCCGTCATTTCCGTCTTTTTTCTCTCATTTCGCTTCCTTTCTTCCTCTTTTTCTTTCTCCTTTCATACTGTTTTCTCTTATCTTCTATCTTTATCTTCTATCTTATTCTATTCTATTATTTTATTATTTCCTCTTCTCTCTCTGTCTATCTATATATGTCTATCTCTTTCTCTCTCCTTCCCTTTCTCCCTCCTTCCCTTCTCTTCCCTTTCCTTCCTTCCCTTCTCTCTCTTTCCTTCTTTCCCTTCTCTCCTTCCCTTCTTTCCCTTCCCTTCCCTTTCTCTCCCTCCTTCCCTTCTTTCCCTTCCCTTCCCATCCTTTCCTTCGCTCCCTCCCTCTCTTTCCCTCCCTCTTCTTCCCTCCCTCCCTCTTCTCTCCCTCCTTCCCTTCTTTCCCTTCCCTTCCCATCCTTCCCTTCTTTCCTTTCCCTTCCCTTCCCTTACCTTCTCTTCCCTCCCTCCCTCCTTGGTTACCTGTGTCGAGGAGATAATTAACTTTTACTTTCTCTTATTTTCTTTCTTTTTCTATTTCTTTCATCCTTCCTTGACTACTTCTCGTTCTTTCTTTATTTCTCCTTCTTTTCTTCTTTTCTTTTTCGTTTAGTTCATTCTTTCATTCTCTCTTTCCTCCTCTCTTTCTTTCTTTGGTTACCTATTCTTACATTCTTTCTCTTTCTCTCTTTTTTTCTCTTTCTTTTTCTTTTTTTGTTTTAATATATGTTCTTACTTTTATTTCCTTTATTATTTTGCATTTCTTTTTCCTTTTCACTTACTTTTTATTTTATTTCTTGATGTTTTTTTTATTTATCTTTATTTTATTTTTCCCTTTTTTTCCATTGTGTGTTAAAGAAGGGAATAGATTTTGTCACACACACACACACACACACACACACACACACACACACACACACACACACACACACACACACACACACACACCCTAAAGTTGCACATAAACAGTGAGACCGACGTTTAGGGTTAGACACACACACACACACACACACACACACACACGAATGATGAGGGTGATGGAGAGGAAGAGGGGAGGAAAAAGGGGAGAAGGAAGAGGAGGAAGAGAGGAAGAAAAAGGGAGAAGGAAGAGGAGGAAGAGGAGGATGGAAGGAAGAGGAAGAGGGGAAGTTAAAAGAAGAGGAAGAGGAAGAGGAAGGAAACGAGGACAACACAAGAGGAAAAGAAAAAAGGGGAAAGGAAGGGAGGGAGGAGGAGGAGGTGTAGCAAAGGGAAGAGGAAGAGGAAGAGGAGGAGGAAGAGGAGGAGGAGGAGGAGGAGGAGGAAGACTTGACTGCGGAATCGAATGAGGGAGAGACAATCGAAAAAGCCATTATGGGAGAGAATAAGGGGAGGAAAGGGAGAGTAAAAGGGGGGGAGGGACGGAGAGAAAGGGAGAGAAAAAGGAGGGAGGGAGAGAAAGGGAGAATGTCGTTAACAATTAGTCAGGGAATTTAATGTGTTTTTTTTTGTTTTTTTACATTTTTCAACACACACACACACACACACACACACACACACACACACACACACACACACACACACACACACACACACACAACACGAACCCACACACACACATAACACATAATAAACACACACACACCTTAGGGTGCACACACACACACACACACACACACACACACACACACACACACACACACACACACACACACACTCTTTTTGAAACCGCATAATTCACTAACCTCCTCCTCTTCTCCCTCCTCCTCCTCCTCCTCCTCCTCCTCCTCCTCCTCCTCCTCTTCTTCCTCCTCTTCCTCCTCCTCCTTCTCCTCTTCGTCCGGGCCAGTGTTCCCATATATAATTTACATAAGTGCCCCCTAATTAGTATGCATGAAGCCCGTTTTCTATAATGGGGTGTGATTCTACCTTTTCCTTGTGGTGGTTAAGGACACGAATTATGATGAGAGAGAGAGAGAGAGAGAGAGAGAGAGAGAGAGAGAGAGAGAGAGAGAGGGTGACAATTAATGGTTCTAATGGAAGCGGTGGTGGTGACGGTGGTGGTGACGGTGGTGGTGACGGTGGTGGTGGAGGTGGTGGAGGTGGTGGTGGTGGTGGTGGTGGAAGGTGGCAATGTTACGCTAATGGTTCTTGTTTTGTGTTGGTGATAAATGGTGTTGAACGTGGTGGTGGTGATGGTGGTGGTGGTGGTGGTGGTGGTGGTGGTGGTGGTGGTGGTGGTGGTGGTGGTGGTGGTGGTGGTGGTGGTATTTCTTTGGGTACTTGATTAACACCTCGTCTGTCTGTCTGTCTGTCTGTCCAACTGTGTGTGTGTGTGTGTGTGTGTGTGTGTGTGTGTGTGTGTGTGTGTGTGTGTGTGTGTGTGTGTGTCCATCTGTCTGTTTTTTTTTTCAATTTTCTACTTCAGTTTTGTATTTTCATTCTCTCTCTATTCCCATTTTTATTCTTTTCTCTCTATTTCTCTTCCTCTTCGTTTATTATTTATACTCTCCTCTTCAATCTCCATTATTCACTCCTTCCTTCTTCTTCCAGTTATTCTTCGCTTTCTCTCTTCCTCCTTTTGTCTCCTTCCTTCCTTCCTCTCTTCCTTCCTTCCTTCTCCCTCTCTCGTCATAATTCCTTTCTTCTTCTCTCCCTTCCTCCGCTATTCTTTCTTTCCCCTCCTGTCCATCTCTCTCTCTCTCTCTCTCTCTCTCTCTCTCTCTCTCTCTCTCTCTCTCTCTCTCCCATCCTACTATTTTTGCATTTTTCCTATTCCTTCTCCTTCTTATTCTCCTTCTTCCTCTTCTTTTTCGTCTTCTTCTTCTTCTTCTTCTTCTTCTTCTTCTATATATTTTTTTCTGTTTTTTTTATCTTGTTCTGAAAATCTTCCTTAGGCCTTCTTCATTTCTTCTTCCTCCTCCTCCTCCTCCTCCTCCTCCTCCTCCTCCTCTTGGTGTTATCGTCTTCCCTTTTCCTGTCCATGAAAAGGGATTGATTTTCCTTGATTTTCCC
>NC_066517.1:23877539-23890039 GCF_024679095.1 Eriocheir sinensis | reverse complement strand
TTTCTTTCGCTTTTCTTTCTAATTTTCCTTTATTTCCTACCCTTTTCCTCCCTTTATTCTCTCTCCCTTCATTCCCCTTTCTTTTTTTTTCATTTCTGCTTTTCTTTCTCTTCCCCTTCTCTTACTTTCCTTTCTTTGTTTTTCTTTCTTATTCCCCTTGTAGTAATAGTAGTAATAATAGTAGCAGTAGTAGTAGTAGTAGTAGTAGTAGCAGTAGTAGTAGTAGTAGTAGTAGTAGTAGTAGTAGTAGTAGTAGTAGTAGTGGTAGCAGTGCGATATGAGGTTACCTTAATGAGTGTTTCCACCTGTGACCTTTCCGCCAGGTGACCACGCCCTTACCTGTCTGTCCCCCCCCCCCCTCCCCCTGCCCCCCCCCCCCTCTCCTCCCCTTACCTTACTCTACCTATTTCCCCTCTTTCATAACCACTTCTCCCCTCTTCCTCTTTCTTTCTCCTCTGTAACCTAACCTTTCCCTCCTCCTCCTCCTCCTCCTCCTCCTCCTCCTCTTCCTCTTCCTTCTCCTTCCCCTCTTTTTTTCCCTCGTTTTTTTTTCTCACCCTTACATCCTCCTCTTCTTCCTCTTCCATCTTCTAAGTCTTCTTCTTTTTCTCTCCTCCTCCTCCTCCTCCTCCTCCTCCTCCTTTCTTTCCTTTCCCTTCCTGTTCCATTTCCTCCTTCTCTTCTCCCTTCTTTTATCTTCTTCCTCTTATTCCCTATCTTCTCCTTCCTCCTCCCCTTCTTATCACACCTTCCTCCTCCTCCTCTTTCCCCTCACCTCCCCTTCCCCCCTTCACCCCTCTACACACCCCATCACCTCTCTCCTCCTCCTCCCCTCTTCTTCTCCCCTCCATCACGTATCACCACCATCACCTCCTCCTCCTCCTTCTCCTCCTCCTCCTCCTCCTCCTCCTCCTCTCCTTCTTCACCCCCATTAGTTGATTATCTCAGGTCAGAGAGAGAGAGAGAGAGAGAGAGAGAGAGAGAGAGAGAGAGAGAGAGAGAGAGAGTTTATAGTAGCGATGATAACTTTAATTCACACATTTTTTTCACTCATTCCTTATCTCCAAGTTTTTTTTTTTTTTTTACTTTCTTTTTTTTCTTTTTTATGATCACATGTTCAATTCAGTCACCTGTCCTCTTACTTTCCCTTTCCTTTTCCTTTTTCCTTTTCTCTCCCTTTTCTTTACTTTCCTTCTCTCACCTATCGCTTCCTTTCTACATTTTCCTTTTCTTTTCTTCATCTGGTTTCCCCTTTTTTTTTCTTTTTCCTTCCCTTTTATTTTCATTTAGCTTTCCCTTCTTTTTTTTGTATTTTCCCTTCATTTTTTTTACCTTTTCATTTCTCTCGTATCTTCTTTTTCTTTCTTTTCCTTTCCTTCTCTTACCTTTCCCTTCTTTTCATTTCCCTTCATGTCCTTTCCTTCTCCATCTCTTCCTTCCTCTCCATTCCTTTCTTTCCTCTTCTCTTCTCTCTCTTTCCTCCCCTCCTCCCTCTATTTTCTCTCCTCCCCTGAAATTCAATACCCTCCCTTCTCCTTTTCTTTCTTTTCCAATCCCTTATTTCCTTCTCTCCCTCCCCTCTCTCTTGCTTTCTCTCCCTTTCTTTTCTCTCTCTTCTTCCCTTTCCATTCCCTTATTTCCTTCTCTCCCTCCCCTCTCTCATGTTTTCTCTCCCTTTCTTTTCCTTCTCTCCTTTCCATTCCTTTTTTTTTCTCCCTCCCTTTCCTGTCCTTTCTACCCTACGATTTCATGCCTCTCCCTTCTCCGTCTCTTCCTCCCTCCCTCTCCCTTCCCTCCCCATCCTCTCCCCTCCCTATCTCCTCATACACTCCCCCCCATTATTCATATCTCCCAGCCCATGCCCAGTTCAGACTAGGCTCCCCTCACTATTAAATGTCATAATCTAATTTAGCTCCCCTCCTCCCCTTCCTTCTCCCCTTCCTTCCCCCTTCCTCTAACAGTCGTCTCACACCCATTACAACTCCCATAACTGACCGTATTATTCTCCCCATCTCCCCCATTCCTCTCCTCCCCTTCCCTTCTCTTCCTTTTCCCTTTCCTTTTCCTTTCCATTTCACATCTCACAGTCTTCCGCTACATATAGTATTGTGTTTATCGGGATGAAGAAGAGGGAAGAAGGAGAAGGAGGAGGAGGAGGAAGAGGAGGAGGAGGAGGAGGAGGATATTGATAGGTTAAAAAGAAAAACAAAAAACGAAGGAGGAGGAGGATATTGATGGGTAAGGTTCTGTCTGTCTGTCTGTCTGTCTGTCTCTATCTCTCTTTCCATTATCTCGTTCACCACCATTACCACCACCATCAACACCACTCCCATCATCACCACCACCATCATCATCACCATTTTTCTCTCTGTAGGTTCCCATTGATGAAGTTGCCCATAAACTTTTTTACTACTACTACTATTGCTACTACTACTACTACTACTACTACTACTGCTACTACTACTACTACTACCTTTTTACTTTTCTTGATACTTTTTTATTTACTTTTCTTCTTTCTTACTTCTTTCTTCTCATTTCTTCTTCTACTTTTTACTTTTGCACATTTTTCTTCCTCTTTCTTCCTTTTTCTTCTTTTTATTTTCACTCTTTTTTTCTCATTTCTTCATTACTTATATTTTCTTCCTACTTTCTTACTTTTACTACTACTACTACTATTACTACTACTACTACTACTACTTTATATCCTTCGTGTTTGTTGGTAATAAAAAAATAATTGTGTTCCCAAGAGTAATATTTGTAGTCTCCTTCTATTATTATTATTATTATTATTATTATTATTATTATTATTATTATTATTATTATTATTATTATTATTATTGCTGTTATTAGTAGTAGTACACACACACACACACACACACATTCTCTCTCTCTCTCCCCCCTCCTCCTCCTCCTCCTCCTCCTCCTTCTAAACTTCCTTATATTCCTCCTTATGTATCCTTTTATAACCTCCTCCTCCTCCTCCTCGTCCTCCTCCTCCTCCTCCTCCTCCTCCCCCCCCTTGCTCAGGTAATTGGGTTTATGCACCTCTATAATGCCCCCGGGAAGAGCGCGCGCGAGAGAGAGAGAGAGAGAGAGAGAGAGAGAGAGAGAGAGTTACCTTACCTTACTTAATTGCTTCACCTGGCCACGTGAGGGCGCCGCGGCACACCTGAGAAACGGCAAAGGTGCTTCAAGATCCCCGCGTTGTTAGGCCTAGAGGCTTTTGTGTGTCTCTGGGGGAGGGGGAAGAGGGGAAGATGAGAAGGGGGTAGAGGGGAGAGAAAGGAGGGAAGGGAAGAGAGGTGGTAGAGGGGAGGGAGAAGGGAGGGAAGGGAAGGGGGTGTAGGAAGGGAGAGAAGGTAGGTATAGGAGAGAGAAGGGTAGAGGGGAGAGAGAAGGGAGGGTAGGGGAAGAGAGAAGGGGGGTAGAGGGGAAAGAGAAGAGAGGGAAGGGGAAGAGAGAAGGTGGTAGAGGGGAGAGAGAAGGGAGGGAAGGGAAAGAGGATAGGGGAAGAGAGTAAGGGGTGTAGGGAGGGAGAGAAGGGAGGGAAGGGAAGGAGGGTAGGGGAAGAGAGAAGGTGGTAGAGGGGAGAGAGGAGGGAGGGAAGGGAAGGAGGGTAGGGGAGGAGAGGAGGGGGTGTAGGGAGGGAGAGAAGGGAAGAGGTAGGGAAGGAGAAGGGGAGTGGGGAAGGTAAGGGAAGGGGAGGGGAGGGGGAAACATGAAGTAGGGAAGGAGAGTGAAGTGGGTGTAATTGAAAGAGTAATAAGAGGAGGAGGAGGAGGAGGAGGAAGAGGAGAAGGAAGATATAGAACACAAAGAAAGAACAAACAACAGCAGACTTGATGGTCCTTACGAGGCTGTTTGTGACAAGCTACACTAACTATCTAATCAAAGTTGGAAGATGAAGGACAGCAAAATGAAGAAGGAAGCCGAGGAGGAGGAGGAGGAGGAGGAGACAGTAGGAAAGGAAGAAAAAAGATACAGAACCTCATTGATAACTTGAAGAAAAAGATGCCGTGAAGAAATAAACAACAAACTAGAATGGAAGTGGAAGAAGAAAAAGAAGAAAAAAAAGAAAGGAGGAGGATGGCGGGGCAAGAAAAGAAAAAGCATAGCAAGAGAAGAGGGGGACATAAAGAAAGAAAATAAGAAAAAAGAAAACTCACCTAAGCAAAGGAAAAAAAACAATAATAAGTAGACTCACCAAACAGTCCACTAAAAAAAAAAAAAAAAGGAAAGAAAGAAAAAGAGGGACATAGAGAAACAAAACAAGAAAAAAAGAAAAAAAAGAAAAATTAATAACCAGGAGGCGTGAAAGAAAACGGCCTAAGGGGTTTCAATTCGAGGGTAAACTACACCACTTTTACCTTTGATTGGGAAGGTGTCAGCGGCAGGCGAAGGTGATGAGTGGCTGAAAGGGAGAGTGAGGGAGTGGGCCGCCAATACCAAGCCCACCTGAGAGAGAGAGAGAGAGAGGAGTTGAAATTGGAGTAGTTAATGTTCTTGTTATTTTTGTTTTTTGTTTTCTTTTGTTTTCCTTTTTTTGTTTTTCTTTTTTGTTCCTTTTGTTTTGGGGTATTAGTGATTTTTTCTTCTTTTTCTTCTTATTTTCTTTTTCTTCTCATTTTGTTTTCCTTTTTCTTTGTTTTTTTCCTTTTTTTGTTTCCTTTTCTTGTGGGCATCAGTGATTTTTCTTCTTCTCCTTCTTCTTCTTCTTCTTCTTCTTCTTCTTTGCTGTAGTCTCATTGTGATGCTAATGTTAGGACAGATGACGGTGGTGGTGGTGGTGATGGTGATGGTGGTGATGATGGTAGTGGTGGTGGTGGTGGTGGTGGTGGTGATGATGGTAGTGGTGGTGGTGATGGTGATGGTGATGGTGGTGGTGGTGGCGATGGTGATGGTAGTGGTGGTGTTGTTGATGGTGGTGGTGTTGGTGATGGTGGTGATGGCGATGGTGATGGTAGTGGTGGTGTTGATGGTGGTGGTGGTGATGGTTGAATCGTATCGTAAACTTAGAGAGGACAAGATGGATGATGATGGAAAGTACCTCCTCCTCGTCTTCCTCCTCCTCCTCCTCCTCCTCTTCCTTTACCATCCCATCCTACCCATCTCCCATTCCTCCACTTCTCCCTTCATCTCCTCCCATTCCCATCCTTACCATCCCTTCTTCTCTGCATTCCCCTTTCGTTCTCCCAACCCCTTTCTCCTTTTTTTCTTTTTCACAACAAAGGAGACAGCTCAAGGGCACACAAAAAAGAAAACAATAATAACAAAACAAAAAAAAGCCCGCTACTCGCTGCTCCTAAAAAGAATCCAAGGAGGTGGCCGAAAGAGGGGTCAATTTCACACGGTATATACATTAAGTTCTTATACTTTACGTAGTTTTCTGATATCGTTCGGTAATTAAGGGATACAGGTGCAAGTTTTACCTGTACGACTGTTATTAATACCTGGTTTCCTTTTTCTCTCCGGCAGGTAAGGAAGGAGGGTCGTCTGCCTTACCTTCGTCGCTGCGTGAGTGTGTTCGTGTGTGTCCTGGATATCACTTACTTTTTTTTCCCTACTTTTTCTTACTTTTATCTTACTTTTTCTTACTTTTTCTTGTCAGATTCTTTCTTCCTTACTTTTTTTGCTTCTTCCTTCTTTCTTACGTCAGCCATGCCTTCGTAGCTGTGTGAGTGTGTGTTGTGGATTTCTCTTACTTCATTTTCCTACTTTTTCTTACTTTTATCTTACTTTTTCTTACTTTTTCTTGTCATTTTTTTTACCTCCTTCCTTTTTTGCTTCTTCTTCCTCCTTTCTTACGTTTTTCTTATTATTTTCCTTCCCACTTTCTTTATCCTTACTTTCTTTCTTACTTTTCTGCTTTCTTTCTTCCTTTTTTTTCCAATATTCATTTCGTTTTTTTCTCATGGTCTTCATCTTTCCCTGACGTTCCAGCGCATGAAGGAGGAAGAAGAGGAGGAGGAGGAGGAGGAGGAGGAGGAGGAGGAGGAGGAGGAGGAGGAGGTGAAAAGAACTATCTACTTACGCTTCCTTTTCTTATTCCTCTCCGATAGCTAACCGAGAGAGAGGACAGATGGATTTACAACGCTATATACAGAAAGAAGCGAAGGAGATTACTTTAAAGTAGGAGGAGGAGGAGGAGCATGAGGAGAAGGAGGAGGAGGAGGAGGAGGAAAAATGAGGCTTATTCTCCTCTCTCTCCAGGTGGATGTGAGAGGTGGAGATGAGGCGAGGGAGATGAGTTGTGTTACGATGCTGAGAGAGAGAGAGAGAGAGAGAGAATAATTGGTGTATATAAATAGCCAAGAGAGATGCCGACTACTAACTCCGTGACCCAGCATAAGAGGAGGAGGAGGAGGAGGAGGAGGATTGGAGGAAGATGCAGAAGATAAAGGTAGAGGAGGAGGAGGAGGGAGAGGTAAAGGAGAAGGTAGAGGAGGAGAAATCAGAAGATGGAGGAGGAGGAGGGTTGGAGGAAGATGCAGAAGATAAAGATAGAGGAGGAGGAGGAGGAGGAGGGAGAGGTAAAGGAGAAGATAGAGAGGAGAAATCAGAAGAAGATGGAGGAGGAAGAGGAGGAGGAAGGAAGAGAAAGATATAGGAAAAGAAGAAGGAAGAAGAGTTAGGAGGAAATAGGAAGAAGAGAAGAAGGAGGAGGAGGAGGAGGAAGAAGAGAAACTAGAAGGAAGAGGAGGAGGAAATAAAGAGGAAAATATATAGAAGAAAAAAAAGAAAAGGGAAGAGGAAGAAATCATCAAAGGAAAAGAAGGAAGAAGAAGAAAAAGAAGAGGAAACGGAAGGGAAAAAAAGGAAGAAGAGGAGGAAGGAGAAAATAGAGCAAAAAATAAAGAAGGAAAATAAGAAAAAGGAAAAGGAAGAAATCACAAGAGGAAAAGAAGAAAGAAAAAGAAGGAAGAAGAAGAGGAAACAGAAGGAAAAAGAGAGAGGAAGAAGAGGAAGAAGGAGTCAGAAGAAGAGGAGGAGGAGGAGGAGGAAGAGGAAGAGGAGGAAGTATGTAAATATTAAGAGGTCCAGGAATGCTCAGCTGCTTGGTATAAGGTTAAGCTTGCGAAGTGACGATAAGCTGTGTTATAATAAGCTTGTCATGCGAGGGAGTTACTGCGGGTTGCTGCACTCACCCCCCCCCCTCTCTCTCCCTCTCTTCCCTTCCCTTCCTCTCTTCCTCCCTTCCTTCCGTCTCTTTCTCCCTCCCTTTGCTTCCCTCCCTTCCTTCCTCTCTGTTTGCTGTTCTCTCTCCCTCTCCCTTTCCTTCCCTCCCTTTCTCTTCCTCCCTTCCTCCTTTCCTCTCTATCTCCCTCCCTCTCTCTTCCTCCCTTCTTCCTTCCTTCTCTTTCTCTCCCTTTGCTTCCCTTCCTTCCTTCCTCCCTGCTTATTGCTCTCTCTCCCTCCTCCCTGCCTACTGTTTTCTCTCCCTCTATATCTCCCTGTTTTTCTCTCCCTTCCCTCTATTTTCTCTCTCCCTCCCTGCTTGCCTCTCCCTTCTCTTCTCTCTTCCTCCTTCCCTTTCCTCCCTGCTGTTTCTCTCCCTGATTTTCTCTTCCCTCCCTGCTTTTCTCTCCCTTCCTCCTTTTTTCTCTCCCTCCCTCTTGTTCTGTCTTCTACTTCTTCCTCCTCCTCCTCCTCCTCCTCCACCTCCTCCTCCTTCCTTGCGGTTCCTGAGTTAAGTCGGTTTATTATTAAAGTTTTTTGTGTGTGTGTTTGTTGGTTATTATTTTCTTCTTTGTGTTGCTGTAATAGTTTCTTGAGTGTGTGTGTGTGTGTGTGTGTGTGTGTGTGTGTGTGTGTGTGTGTGTGTGTGTGCGTGCGTGTGTGAATTGCTGCCTCGTTTGTCTTCTTTTTCTTCTTTTTTCTTCTTTTTGTATTACTGGCTTTTATTTTACGATTCTTTCTTTTCCTTTTATTTCTTTTTTTTCGATTTTGTATTTTTCTTATTGTTTTGCTTTGTTTTTATTTCAGTTTTGTTCTTTGTTTTTTTTATCATTTTTCTTCCTCTTCCATTTTTTCCTTTTACGCTTCTTCTTTTTCTTCTTTAATATTCTCTCGATTTTCTTTTAATTTTCTTTGTTTTTCTTTGTGTCTTACTTTCTTTTTTCTCATATACAGTTTTTCTTGGATAGAGATGTAGATTTTTACCTACTACTACTACTACTACTACTACTACCACCACTACTACTACTACTACTACTACAATTTCCCTTCTGTATTTCTTTTGTAAGTGTTAACGTCATAATCTAGTTTCGCGCGGCGTTTTCTTTCATTAATAAGTATCTTGCGGTTTCTTAAGTGTAACTCGACCCGCGAGAGAGTGAGAGAGAGAGAGAGAGTTCCTTATTAGCTTCACTGCCTCCTGCTTGCTCGCTCGCTCTCACTTGGGGGAATAAAGCAAGTCTCTCTCTCTCTCTCTCTCTCTCTCTCTCTCTCTCTTCTCCTTCTTCACAGCGCCGGAAAAGACAACATTTGCCCAACTCAAACTAGGCTAAGAGGAGGAGGAGGAGGAGGAGGCACGTTTGAGGGAGTGGGTGGGAAGGAGTGCCTACATAATCCACTTCTCCTCCTCCACTCTCCTCCTCCTCCTCCTCCTCTTCCTCCTCCTCCTCCTCCTCCTTCTTCACTTGGGGTTAAAATTAATTCGCTTTGTTGACGTTCTTCAGCTCACCATTCCTTCCTCCTCCTCCTCTTCCTCTTCCTCCTCCTCCTCCTCCTCCTCCTCCTCCTCCTCTTCGTACCCACCTGGTTAGTTGAACACCTGAAGGAATGAAGGAAGGAAGGAGGGAAGAGTTGAAGGAAAGACGTACTCCTCCTCCTCCTCCTCCTCCTCCTCCTCCTCCTCCTCTTCCTCCTCCTTATCTCGTTCCTGCTATTAATATTCCTGGAAGAGTTGGTGCTTGAGAGAGAGAGAGAGAGAGAGAGAGAGAGAGAGAGAGAGAGTTTGCTTTATTAGTTTTGTTTCCTCTTGTCCTTGTTTATTTCTCCTCGTCTTCTTTCCTCTTGAGATTTATTTAATTTTCTTGCCTCTTCCTCTTTTATTCCTCTTTATTCACCTATCTTTTTTTTTTCTTTTTTTCTTTTTCCTTTTTTTATCTCTCTCTCTCTCTCTCTCTCTCTCTCTCTCTCTCTCTCTCTCTCTCTCTCTCTCTCTCTCTCTCTCTCTCTCTCTCTCTCTCTTTCACCTCCTTCACCACTTTCTCTCTTTCATTCCTCCTCCTCCTCCTCCTCCTCCTCCTCCTCCTCCTCCTCCTCCTCTTCCTCTTCCTCCATCTCCTCTTCCTCCTCTTTTTCACTTCAAGGGTCTAACTGCCTCCACATAATATTTTAAAGAGAGAGAGAGAGAGAGAGAGAGAGAGGAGGAAAGTGAAGGAGAGAAGACTGATTTGGTGAGAGAGAGAGAGAGAGAGAGAGAGAGACTTTAATCTGCAGAAACAATAAGAGAAAACAATTATATCTCAAACTTACCTCTCTCTCTTTTTTTTTCTCTCTCTCTTTCTCTCTCTCTCCCTCCCCCCCCTCCTCCTCTACTCCTCCCCCTCCCCCCAAAAGAATAGGCCTACCCAAAGCCTATATTAAGCTTGTATGCCATTAAAACTGCAGCCCCGGGTGAGAGAGAGAGAGAGAGAGAGAGAGAGAGAATTACCTCCACTCAAATCTTTTTCCAGAAGGTTTCCTCCGTTAAAAGATTTTCCTCCAAGTTATCTCCACCAAAAGTTATCCTCCTCCTCCTCCTCCTCCTCCTCCTCTCGTTGTCACCTTCCTTCGACACCTAGAAACTTATTGGCACCTTGTTATCTCTCTCTCTCTCTCTCTCTCTCTCTCTCTCTCTCTCTCTCTCTCTCTCTCTCTCTCTCTCTCTCATATCTTCCAGTTGAATAAGAATTGAGTATAAGAATAAGGAGGAGGAAGAGGAGGAGGAGGAGGAGGAGGAAGAGAAAGCGAGACTGACCAAAAGAAAAAAAAAGTTAGAAGAGAAGAACAAGGAGGAGGAGGAGAAGGAAAATAATGTGAGGAAGAGAGGAAAGAAGAAAGAGGAAGAGGAGGAGGAAGAGGACATAGAAATAAGAAAAAAGAGAAGAAGAAGAGGAAGAGGAGGAGGAGGAGAAGAAAGAGGAAGAAGAAGAAGACGAGGAAGAGGACACAGAAATAAGAGGAAGAAAGGAAGAATGAAAAAAAAAGTTCGCAATAACGGAGGAGGAGGAGGAGGAGACCAATAGAAGAAAGAGGAAGAGGAGGAAGAGGAAGAGGAAGAGGAAGAGGAGAATAAATCAAGAGGCAAACAAAGTCACCTAAGTCCACCAAAGTCCACCCAATCAGCGTGTCTGTGTGTGTGTGTGTGTGTGTGTGTGTGTGTGTGTGTGTGTGTGTGTGTGTGTGAGCGTGTGTGTGTTCGGACAGGAAGCTTAAGATCTATTACAACTTCCTTCCATCTCAATTAGTGTATCTCTCTCTCTCTCTCTCTCTCTCTCTCTCTCTCTCTCTCTCTCTCTCTCTCTCTCTCTCTCTCTCTCTCTCTCTCTCTCTCTCTCTCTCTCTCTCTCTCTCTCTCTCTCTCTCTCTCTCTCTCTCTCTCTCTCTCTCTCTCTCTCTCTCTCTCTCTCTCTCTCTCTCTCTCTCTCTCTTCCTCTCTCTTCTCTCTACCTCTTCCATCATCCTCCTCCTCCTCCTCCTCCTCCTCTTCCTCGTGCTCTTCAATCAGTCATGTACCCTTTTCTTCCCCTCTCTCCTCCTCCTCCTCCTCCTCCTCCTCCTCCTCCTCCTCCTCCTCTTCCGTGACAGTGATGGGTCTATTCCGCTCTCCCCTTCGATCAAAACCATTAATAGCTTGACTACACTCCCCTTCCTCATCCTCCTCCTCCTCCTCCTCCTCCTCTTCCTCCCCTCTTCATCTGGTTAACGGGAAATAGCTTAATCAGTCGCTCTATTATGCATTGTGTTTTTTTGCTTTTTTGTTTTGTAATTCTCTCTCTCTCTCTCTCTCTCTCTCTCTCTCTCTCTCTCTCTCTCTCTCTCTCTCTCTCTCTCTCTCTCTCTCTCGATAAAAAAGAAGTCTGCAGGCGCCATTTTATTTTTCTCTCGCTCACTTCCTCCTCCTCCTCCTCCTCCTCCTCCTCCTCCTCCACCTCCTCTTCCTCCTCCTCCCTTTTCTAACTTGTATTGCTCCACTTCTCTTCAGCTCTCATACCTCCTCCTCCTCCTCCTCCTCCTCCTCCTCCTCCTCCTCCTCCTCCTCCTCCTCCTGGTCTTAATGGCTCAAAGGATTCTTAAGGAAATTTAATCAGGGAATGAAAGGAAAATAGAGAAGCTCGATTTCAGGTCGTGTTTTCAGGGGTTATTAATTTTTATTTTCTTGGTCTATTTGTTATGTTGTTTTGATGTCCGTCTATTTTTTTCTTTACTTGTTTTTTTTCCGTTTCGTGATTAAGCATTTGTTTATTTTTCTTCCTGGGTGTTATTTTCTGTTTTTTTTTTTCTTTATCTTGTTTTCGTTTTTTTCTTTCTTTCTTTTTCTAACGTCATTTTCAATAATTTGTTAGGATGCTCGTGAAAAGATTTAATTTGACTTTTTTTCTGAATTTGATTGCTTAGTTTTGCATGTGTTGTCTTTTTTTCTTCGTTAATATGTTAGGAGGCGATGGCCGGGTGGCTACCGTGCGGGCGGCCAGGACAACGCGGATTTGAGTCTCGCCCTCAACAGCTGGGATTTTTCAGTCACCGCCGAGTGGCCAAAGACTACCCACCCACATGCTGTCCTGAAGACCACCCATCAACCCGGGGGCAGCATGAGCCAAGCAAGATGGCGCCGCTATAAATACTTGCCTGCACTATATCGGGCTGGGGCCGACCACCAAACCCCACCAAGAAAGCCTGCCCCGACATAGGAGGAAACGTTAAAAAAAAAAAAATCCTTCTCTTCCTTCCTTTCCCCTTCCTTCCTCCCTTCCTCTTCATTGTTTATTTTTTTTTATACACTTCTATTTTTTTTGTGTTTACCTTTCTTTTTGTTTGTTTTGCTGTGTGTGTGTGTTTGTGTGTGTGTGTGTGTGTGTGTGTGTGTGTGTGTGTGTGTGTGTGTGTGTGTGTGTGTGTGTGTGTGTGTGTGTTTACCTGCGGGCCGCCTGGGGGTAAACAAGAGCAGGTGAGCAAACAAAAGCAGTGGAAACAAAAGGTGTACGTCCCCTCATCAGTGATTCTAATTAGTGCTGCATTACCTGTCCTCCCCCCCCTACCCTCGCCCCCCCTCCTCCCTTTACCTGAACTCTCTCTCCCTCCCTCCTCTGTCTCTCTCTCTCTCTCTCTCTCTCTCTCTCTCTCTCTCTCTCTCTCTCTCTCTCTCTCTCTCTCTCTCTCTCTCTCTCTCTCTCTCTCTCTCTCTCTCTCTCTCTCTCTCTCTCTCTCTCTCTCTCTCTCTCTCTCTCTCTCTCTATCTCTCTCTCTCTCTCTCTCTTTCTTTACCTGTCTCTCCTCTCTCTCTCTCTCTCTCT
>NC_066517.1:23865039-23872539 GCF_024679095.1 Eriocheir sinensis | reverse complement strand
TCCATCGCAACACATTTCCTTCGTATAAGTTTTCCTCCTATTTTTTTCCTCCGCATTTTCCTCAACAGTTTCCTCTTGCAATTTTCTTCCACTCCACCTTTTTATTTTTTTCCTCTTCTTTGCCTCCCTTCTCCTCCTCCCTTCCTCTCCTTCCCTCCTCCTCTTCCTCTCTCTTCCTCGATCAAACCTTTGTCCTCACTTTTCCTCCTCCTCCTCCTCCCTTTAACGTTTCGCAGATGTTTTTTTTTTTTTTTCCTCCCGACAAACGTTTGAATACTCGTTTATTGTCATCTTCCTTCTCCTCCTCTTCTTCCTCCTCCTCCTCCTCCTCCTCCTCCTCCTCCTCTTCCTCCTCCTCCTCTTCTTCCCCACCCCATTCGCAAACGTTTTAGGGCTCGAGACTTTTGTGGTAATGAACGTTTTGAGAGAGAGAGAGAGAGAGAGAGAGAGAGAGAGAGAGAGAGAGAGAGAGAGAGAGAGAGAATAAACGTATAAAAGTTTGATGAGAGATTTGAAGGAGCAAGCAAAAACGTTAGAGAGAGAGAGAGAGAGAGAGAGAGAGAGAGAGAAGGATGACAATGTGGGTGAAACTTCGCAATGTTTGAGTTAAAAACAGAAAAACTTTTGTCCAGAAACGAGAATTTGACTTTGGCTTCATCACGCGTCGCTGCTCTCTCTCTCTCTCTCTCTCTCTCTCTCTCTCTCTCTCTCTCTCTCTCTCTCTCTCTCTCTCTCTCTCGATATTAACGGTTCGCATGATAGAAAGTGGAGGAGGAGGAAGAAGATGAAGAGGAGGAGGAGGAGGAGGAGGAGGAGGTAACGGACAGGAAGGAAGAGTTTGTATGGATGAAGGTAGACAGGAAGTGGAGAGAGAGAGAGAGAGAGAGAGAGAGAGAGAGAGAGAGAGAGATAACTGACTACCAAACCTAAAGATAATTGAGGAAAAAACAAGGAAAGAAAATAAATTAACAAAATGAAGAAAAAAGAAAAAAAGTAAGAAAAAAATAAAATACCAAAACAAACAAGAAAAGGAAAATAAAAACAGCAAATAAAGTAAATAAAGTAAGAAAGGAAGTAATAAACCCATAAAGAGAAGGAAGGAAGGAAGGAGGGAGGGAGGGAGGGAGGGAGGGAAGGAAAGAAAGGAGGAAGAGAGGGAGACAGGAAGAGGAAGGCAGGAAGGAAGGAAGGAAAACCACAATAAAGATGATGGTAGTGATTGTGGTTGTGATGATGGTAGTGGTGATGGTGGTGATGGTGATAATGGTGGTGATGGTGGTGGTGGTGTTTGTCTTGCTAGTGATGTAACGTTCCCCTACCCCCCGCCCCCCCTTCTCTCTCTCTCTCTCTCTCTCTCTCTCTCTCTCTCTCTCTCTCTCTCTCTCTCTCTCTCTCTCTCTTCGTCACCCTCGTTTGGGCCGACTGTGCGAGAGAGAGAGAGAGAGAGAGAGAGAGAGAGAGAGATTGCATTCTGTATTTTTATTTTCTCTTGTTTTCCTTTTTTCCTCTTCCTCTTTTCCTCCTTCTCTCCATTCCTCTCCTTATTCCTCTTATTCTCTTCCATTCTTTGCCTTCCTCTTTAAACACTCCTCTTTATTTTCCTCTTACTACACGCTTCTTTCCTATCATTTCTCTCCTCCTCCTCCTCCTCTTCCTCTTCCTCTTCCTCTTCCCTCGAGGCGTCCATAAAATCAAAGTTGCACCCAAGAGGATCAAGAGTCTCCCTAAAACTTCTCTTTAAAGACAGAATCCGATTGTATACATTCTCTCTCTCTCTCTCTCTCTCTCTCTCTCTCTCTCTCTCTCTCTCTCTCTCTCTCTCTCTCGTTCTGGGAAAGCGTTAGAAGGAGTTTGTCTTTAATTTGCTGTTGTCGCCTCCTCCTCCTCTTCCTCCTCCTCCTCCTCCTCCTCCTCCTCCTCCGTTATAGATCATGTAATTAAACTTCCTCCTCCTCCTGACTTAATCTCGGAGAAGCAACACTAGAGGAGGAGGAGGAAGAAGAAGAAGAAGAAGAAGAAGAAGAAGAAGAAATAGTAGAAGGAAAAGTAGAAAAAGATAGAAAAAGAAGAAAAAAAAGAAGAAGAGGAGAAAGAGGAAGAAGAAGAAAAAAAGAATGTTGAAAAAAAGAAAAGAAAAAGAAAAAAATATAAATACTCGTTAATTAGTCGTTTCCTTTCAATAATGTTAAATAATAATAATAACAACAACAACAACAACAACAACAACAACACTAAAAGCAATATATATATATATATATATATATATATATATATAGAGAGAGAGAGAGAGAGAGAAATACCAACGATAATTTTTTTTTATTATTAATTATTACAAACACTTCTTCCTTCCTTCCTTTTTTTTTTTTTTTTTGGAAGCGAGAAAAAAAGTAAAAAAAAAAAAAAATGGGCGTAATTGAAAACGGATAATTGGTCTGAGGTAAACTTCATTAATTCTTACGGCGGGAGATTTAATTTTCTCGGTTACGCAAAAAAAAAAAAAAAAAAAGTTGCATGAATATTTAAGAGTTGATTAAGTTTATTATTACTATTGTTTTTAGTATCGTGTTAAGGTTATTACACTATCTATCCATCTATCTATCTATCTATCTCAGTATATATTATAGGGAGGGAAAGATTAGGAAATGAATAGGGAAGGAAGGAAAGGAACGGAATAGAAAATAATGGAGAAGATAATGGGAGAGGAATAGGGAAGAATAGGAAAGGGATAGGGGAGAGAAGGGGAAGGAAAGAAATGGGAAAGAAAAGTAAAGAATGGAGAAGAAGAGAACAGAAGAGGAATAGGAAAAGGAACGGGGAGAAAAGGAAAGGAAAGAGATAGGAAAGAAAAGGGAAGAAGGGAATAGGAGAGGAATAGGAAAAGGATATGGAAGAAAAGGAATAGGAATGGGAAAGAATAGAACGGGAAAGAACTTGGGAAGGAAAAAAAAGAAACGGAAGGGAGGAAGAAAAGGAAACTAATGAGAAAACTAAATTAATATGGAAGAAAAGGAATGAAAGGGGAAAGAAAAGATTAGAAAAGGAGGAAGGGAAATAAAAAGAAAGAAAAGGAGGAAATTAGAGAGGAAAGGAAGGAAAAACGTAAATAAATAAGAGAGAAGGGAAAGAAAAAGAAAGATGGAAAAGAGAAAAGGAAAACATTAAAATTATTGTATGGGGCGAAAGAACGAAAGAAAGAAGGAAAAAGAGGAAAGGAGGAGAGGGATAAAAAATGAAATAAATAGAAAAAAAGGGAAAAAAGAAAGGAAAAAAGAGAATATAGAAGAGAAACAAAGATTGAAAAATAGAAAAATAAACAAAATATCGTAGAGAGAAAGAAAGAACAAAGGAACAGATAAGAAGAGGGTAGAACAGGGGTCAGAAGTTAGCGAAGAAGAGGAAGAGGAAGAGGAAACAGGAAGAGGAAGGGAGGAGGAGGGAGAGGAGGGGAAAAAGAGGGGAGATTAGGAGAAAGTTTGGTCCCTATTGCCTTCAACTTTACCTCTTTCACGTTGTTCCTCCTCCTCCTCCTCCTCTTCCTCCTCCTCCTCCTCCTCCTCCTCCTCCCCCACTTGCAGTCTCCCCTCAAACAATTCCCCTTTTTTCCTCCCCTCTTTCAACTCCCCTCAGGCAGCATAGACTCCCCTCCTCCTCTCCTCCTCCTCCTCCTCTTCCTCCTCATACCCTCATAAATAAACATCTTATTGGTAAACTTGTAGAGGTCTTGTATGTGGGTTGTTGCTGTTGTTTTTTGTTCCTACTCTCTCTCTCTCTCTCTCTCTCTCTCTCTCTCTCTCTCTCTCTCTCTCTCTCTCTCTCTCTCTCTCTCTCTCTCTTTATTTGTCTTTTCCTTCCTTTCTTTCTTTATTTTCTGTCTGACATTCTTTGATTTTTTTTCTCTCTCTACCTCTCTCTCTTTTTCCTTCTTTTTATTTCTCGTTCTTTTTCTTATTTTTTTATTTTCATTTTTATTTTCATTTTTTTCTATTTGTTTTGTTTCTTTCTTCCTCTTTCTTTTCCTTCCTTTCTTTTCTTTCTCTCCTTTCTTTTTCTTGGTTATTTTTTTCTTTTTCCTTTCTTAATTAATCTTTCCTCCTCTTTTCTATATATTCCTACTTTTTATCACTACTCTCTCTCTCTCTCTCTCTCTCTCTCTCTCTCTCTCTCTCTCTCTCTCTCTCTCTCTCTCTCTCTCTCTCTCTCCCCCTTCATGTCTGGGTTATGCTAAATTGCCCTCTTTTCCTCCCCCCCCTTTCCCTCCCTCCTTCTCTCTCTCCCTCTCTCCCTCCCTTTTTCTCTCCCTCTCTCCCAACCTAAACGTATTCATTGTTATTTTTTTCGCTTGGTATCATATACAGTTTTTTCATTTAATTTCCTTTGGTGTTCCCTCCAGCCGTAAAGGGGGGAGGAGGAGGAGGAGGAGGAGAGTGAGTGAGAATGACTGACAGAAGAGATTGAGAGGCATGACAGAGAGAGAAGGAGGGAAGTTAGGAAGGAAAAGGAAGAGAGAAAGAAAGAAAGGAAGGAAGGAAGGAAGGAAGGTAGAAAAAGAGAAAGAGACGAGGAGAAGAATGAGAGGAAGAAAATGGGAATCGGAGGAAGAAGAGGAAGGAAGGAAGGAAGAGAGAGAAAGGGATGAAGAGAAGATTGCAGAGAGAGAAGGAGGGAGGAAATTAAGAAGGAAGAGAGAAAGAAAGGAAGAAAAAGAGAAAGGGATGAAGAGAAGATGACAGAGAGAGGAGGGAAGTTAGAAAGAAAGAAAGAAAGAAAGAAAGAAAGAAAGAAAGAAAGGAAGGAAAGAAGAAAAAGAGAAAGAGATGAAGAGAAGAATGATAGGAAGAAAACATGGAGCGAAGAAAAGTGTAAAAAGAGAGGAAAAAGAGAAAGGAAAGAAAGAAGGAAGAGAGAGAGAAAGGAATGAAGAAAAGAATAAGAGGAAGAAAATAGGACAACAGGAAACGGAGAGAAGTTGAGAAAAAAGGAAAAAAGACGAGGAGGAAGAAAAGGAAAAAAAAAGTGAAAAATATGAAAAAACAAAGAAAAGGAGAGAAAGAGAAATAAAAAAAGAGGCAAATAAAAGTGGAGGAAAGGAAAACATGGTAAGTGGAGGAATAACTGTTTTTCGAGGGAGGGAAAGGAGTGATGGAGGGAGGCATTTAGGAATAAAGGGAGGGAGAGAGAAGGAGGGAGGGAGGGAAGGAGAGATGGAGGGAAGGTCTACAGATATGAAGGATGAGTATTGAGGGACACGAAGGAGGGCAGGAAGGGAGGGAGGGAGGGAAGCAAGGAGGAAGAGAGGAAGGGAAAGAAGGGAAAGGAAAGGAATGAATAGGGAAGGGAGAGAGAAGGAGGGAAGGAAGGAAGAGGAAAAAAGGGAAGAAGAGGGAAGGAGGGAAGGAAGGAAGAAGAGGAAGGAAGGAAGGAGAGAGAGAGACGGAGGAGAGAAAAAAGGCAATGTTTTTTTTATAAATATGCCAATATGAGAGAGAGAGAGAGAGAGAGAGAGAGAGAGGAGGAGGAGGAGGAGGAGGGGTGACCTAAGTACTCGTATGGGAGGGGAATAAGGAAACCAGAAAGGGAGGGAGAGAAAAAGGGAGAGAAAGGGGGAGGAAAGAGGTTGCCTGGGGCGTGGCGGGTAGTGATTTGCCTCCACGTTTAGGGAGAGAGTGGAGGCTTTTATTGAGAGGAGGAGGAGGAGGAGGAGGAGGAAGAGGAAGAGGAAGAGGAAGAGGAAGTAAAAAATATTGATAATTGAAGTACATGGAGATGAAAACGAACTGAAGAAGAGGAAGGATAAATGATAAGAGAGAGAAGGAAGAGGAGGAAGAAGAGGAGGAGGAGGAGGAAGGGAGAAGATGAAGATAAGTAGATGGAGATAAAAAAAAAGAGAAGAGGAGGAAAAGAAGGAAAGTTAAATGAAAAGAAAAAGAAAGGAGATGAGAAAGAGAGAAAAAGAAAAGAAAATGAGAGAGAGACTATAGGTGTTTTGGGAGTTGTAAAGGAAGGCAGCTGACGTGTGATTTGAAGAGAGAGAGAGAGAGAGAGTTTCATAGCCTCTACCGCCGTGTTGCAGAAAATGAAGGAAAACTAATATAAAAACTTGTACAGGTGTAACTCAATCAACCTCACGTATACCTGGCCGTGATACATTGCTTCTTACCTTCCCTTGTTTTCCCGTCCTTTTGTCCTGTTTCTTTCATTAATCTTTTCACACCTTTCCTCTTTCCGTCTCCTTCATCTCTTTATTCTTATCTATTTCTCTTATTTTCCCTATGTTTCCCTCCTTCCTTCCTTCCTTCCCTATTTTCCATTCTATTCTTTTCCTTCTTCAATCTTCACCTTAATATTTCTCTTTTCTTTTGTTTATTTTTTCCTTCCTTTCACTCCTCTCTTTTCACTTTTCCTTCTCCCTCCCTCTCTCTCTCTCTCTCTCTCTCTCTCTCTCTCTCTCTCTCTCTCTCTCTCTCTCTCTCTCTCTCTCTCTCTCATTCCGTCGCCTCTTTTCCTCTTTTTTCACCTCCTCCTTCTTTCCCTCTCTTGTTTTTAGCCTTTCTCCTCTTCCTCCCTCTTTCCTCTCCTTTCTCTCTTTCTCGCTTTTCTCCTTTCCTTCTTCCTTCTCTCACTCCTTCGCCTTCTTTCCATCCTTCTCTCCCCTCTTCTCCTTTTCCAATTTACCGAATATGAAAGGAAGATAATAGGGAAAAGAAATCAAGGAAGGGAGGAAAAAGGGAGAAGGAAGAGTAGGTAGAAGGGAGGGAGAAGGGAGTACATAACAGCCAAAGCAATGAAAAAAAGGGAGAACATAGGAAAAAGAAAAGGAGGCTAAGAATGAAGGGAGGAAAAGGGAGAAAAAGGGAGAGGAAGGGAGAATAGGTGGAGGCCAATACAAAGGGAGCCTATACCTCGCATATCAACTTTATTACTTCAATTTGGAGATGGGCACAAAGAGGAGGAGGAGGAGGAGGAAGAGGAGGAGGAAGAGGAGGAGGAGGAGGAGGACAATAAATATCACCTGTCCTCAGTGACGTCCAAAAAAGAGAAAGTCGGAATGTAGCTAATCTCTCTCTCTCTCTCTCTCTCTCTCTCTCTCTCTCTCTCTCTCTCTCTCTCTCTCTCTCTCTCTCTCTCTCTTTATTGCTCCCTTGTGTATTGTTTCTCCTTCATCTGTTCTTTCTTTCTTTCTTTCTTTCTTTCTTCCTTTTATTTCTTCTTTCCTTCCTTCCTCCTTTTTTTCCATTATTTCTTTCGTTCTTTTTTCCTTCCTTTCTGTTCTCTCTTTCTTTCTTTCTTCCTTTTATTTCTTCTTTCCATCCTTCCTCCTTTTTCCCATTATTTCTTTCGTTCTTTTTTCCTTCCTTTCTGTTCTCTCTTTCTTTCTTTCTTTCTCTATCTTTTCTTTCTCTCTTTTTTTCTCTCACTTCGTTTCGTGTCCCTCCATTTTTTTTAGTCTAGGTTTAATTCCGTTTTCTTTTTGTATTTTTTTTTTGGATCTTTTTTATTCCT
>NC_066517.1:23842539-23860039 GCF_024679095.1 Eriocheir sinensis | reverse complement strand
TTTCTCCTCCTCCTCACTCACTCACCCATTGACTCACACTCCTCCCTCCCTTCCCCCTCCCCCCCTTAGCACGCCTTTTACCTGAGTTCACTAATGAGGCGAACAAAAGTTGTGGCCAGGTAAATGAATCACGAAAAGTCACCTGGTTTTATTTTTTTCCCACGGGTATTAATTGCATTTTGGAGGTAAAGGTGTGTTTGTCTGAGAGAGAGAGAGAGAGAGAGAGAGAGAGAGAGAGAGAGAGAGAGAGAGAGTTTATTGGTATACGGGCTTTTTTTTGTGTGTTATGTTATGGATTGGGGACGATTGGGTGCTGGTGGTGATGGTAGTAGTAGTAGTAGTAATAGTAGTAGTAGTAGTAGTAGTAGTAGGTGGAGGTGGTGTGGGTGGTTGTAAATGATCTTGTTGTTGTTGTTGTTGTTTGGACCGAATACAAAACGGTGTAGGTGATTAATTGGTCTGCCAGGTGTGTGTGTGTGTGTGTGTGTGTGTGTGTGTGTGTGTGTGTGTGTGTTGGGGGGCCAGGGGGTGGTACTCATTTGCATCTCATGTGTGTATGTGTTCGATCGAGCGACACACACACACACACACACACACACACACACACACCTTCCCCCCTTCGCATCAGTCCATCAAAGGAAAGTTTATGAGGCGTTCCATATTACCTGTCAACACCTGAGCTTTTTTTCCTATTTATTTTTACCTTTTTTTTATTCACCTCCTGATGAAAAAACTAAATTAATGAAAAAAATTGTAATTCCTCTAACCTAATGACGCCTTTGAAGTGGATTAATGTTTTTCAAGGTTTTAATTTTTAGTCATTTTAATTCATTTTTACACGAGTTTTAAATGTGTTTGAAGATTCCCTAAACTTAACCTAACCTAACCTAACAAAACCCCAAACAGTCACTATAGGCCTTGACTCAGGAAATTCATACATGTTTCCTTACTAATGAGACTTTCTATACAACAAAGTGAGGTCATTCTTTGTTGATTTATACCAAAAGGTGCTGGCTATCATGTGTTTGAAGATTCCCTAAACTTAACCTAACCTAACCTAACAAAACCCCAAACAGTTACTATAGGTCTTGACACAGAAAAAAAACTAATGAGGCTTTCGAGAGAGAGAGAGAGAGAGAGAGAGAGAGAGAGAGAGAGAGGATGAATAATGCTTTGAGTAGCAAGTGATTTAGATGTGTGTGTGTGTGTGCGTGTGTGTGTGTGTGTTCCCTTTCGACTTTCACTTTTATTCCTACATTTATTTACTTTTTCTATTTACTTAACTTTTTCTCTCACTTTTTCCCCTTCTTCTCTCTCTCTCTCTCTCTCTCTCTCTCTCTCTCTCTCTGCGGTGACCTGGAATTTTGTTTTAACTTTGTTTTTAAAAGTTTTCTCTCGGTTATTTATTACTTTCATTCTCCTTTCCAATCTCTATTTCCCCTCTTTCGTTGTCACATAAAGAGAGAGAGAGAGAGAGAGAGAGAGAGAGAGAGAGAGAGAGAGAGAGAGAGGGAGACTAGACCTGTTGGTGAGCTCTCTCTCTCTCTCTCTCTTATTCTTTTATATTTACATCTTTTGTTAACTAAGTTCTGTTATTTATTCTTACAGTTTGGTATTGGAAGAGAGAGAGAGAGAGAGAGGACACAGATGTTAATAGCTGAATCAAACTTCCTCTTCCCCTTCTACCCATCCTCCACTCCCCCCCCCCTCCCTTCCTCTCCCCCCTCTTCTCCTCCTACCCCTTCCCCCACCTTCTCTCCCCTCTCCTACCTCTTCTTCAATGCCTTCCCTCCTCCCCCTCTCTTGCCTCCCTTCCCTTACCCATTCCCCACTTCTTCCCCCTTCTTCCATTCCTCCCCATTTCCCCTCTTATCCTCCTTTTAGCATTTCCTCTCCCTTCCCCTCCCTCCCCTTCCCTTCACCTACCCCCATCTTTCCCCCTTCACCCCCCCTTTTATTTCCTATTTACTAAGGTAACATCTGCTAACACACCTGGCTTGGGGGGGGGTGGAGGGAGGGAGGGGGGGGGGCTGCCAGGTGTAGAAGAAGGCATAGTAAATATATACCTGTGTAATTAGTACAGGTAAACACCCCCCTACCCCCCTCCCTCTCCCTCCTTAATTAGTATGTAGGACAGGTAATGAAGTTGTCCACCTGGGATGATGTAAAAAGAGTGAAAGGGAAAGGAAGACAAAATAAAAACGGTACAGAAAAAAGAAAAGAAAAACAGGGACAGAAAAAGGATGACAAAAAAAGGGAAAGGAAAAAGTGAAAGGAAAAAAAATATAAATAATGTCATCTGTGTCTTCATTGAGAAAGGAAGGAAGTCATATATATAATTGTGTGTGTGTGTGTGTGTGTGTGTGTGTGTGTGTGTGTGTGTTGATAATTAGTGTTTGCTTTATTTATTGAGAAGCAAATAACCAACCGCAACACACACACACACACACACACACACACACACACACACACACACACACACCATCCCTACCCTTTTACAGTCCCCATCTCAAAACACACACACACACACACACACACACACACACACACACACACACAAATAGTAATCAAAACAAAAGTAAAAAAAACAACAACGAAAAAAAAACAACAGAAAACGGGGCACCAAACCAGTATAGGACCCGTACTGATCGCGTGCCGCCGGTTTGTGTTCGGTGGGGAGGAAAATTCGGCCGTTCGGGAAGATTTGGCGCCGAAACGGTTATTCTGTTGGACGTGGGGGAGGAGGAGGGGAGAAGGGGGAGGGGAGGATGAGAGGGGTAAAGGGGGAGGAAGAGGAATTGAATTAGTGGGGCTGTAGAAGGATATGGAGGATGGGGAGAGGAGAGGAATGGGAGAAAATAAAATAAAAGGGGAGAGAAGGAAGTTGTATTAGGGAAGGGGAGTGAAGATGGGGAGAAAAGGGGAAGAAGGGGAATTGAATTAGTTAGGCTGTAGAAGAGGATATGGTAGATGGGGAGGGGAGAAGAAGAGGGGAGAGGAGGGGAAGGGGTGAAGGGAAAATAAAAGGGGAGAGAAAGAAGTTTTAATGGGGAAGATGGGGAGAAAAAGGGGAATAAAAGGGGAGGAAGAGGAATTGAATTAGTAGAAAGGATGGGTGCATGAAGGAAGGGAAGAGGGGAGATGGGGAGAAGAGAGAAGGGGAGAGAAATAAGGGGAATGGGGAGGTGTGGGGTGATAGATAGGGAGAAGGGGTAGAGGGGAGAGGAAAGGGGAGGGGAGGGGAAGAAAATAGAGAGGGTAACAGTTGAGAGAGAGAGAGAGAGAGAGAGAGAGAGAGAGAGAGAGAGAGAGAGAGAGAGAGAGAGAAAATAACAGATGTAAGGGAAGTAGGAGGAGAAGGAGGAGGAGAGAGAGCTTTCCTCCACGCCACGGATGAAGGAGGGATTTAGGAGTCCTGCTGGAGGTAATACTGGAGGAGGAGGAGGAGGAGGAGGGGAGGAGGAGGAGGAAGAGGGGGAGGAGAAGGAGGGGGAGGAAAATAAGAGCCTGGATGGAAGAGAATGAAGTAAGACAGCTGGAAATGGAGGAGGAGGAGGAGGAGGAAGGGAGAAGGTAAAGGTGTTGAGCTTATCTCCCTCCCACAGTTGTTCTCTCCCTCCCCCCCTCCCTCCCTTTTTCCTCCTCTCCCCCTCCTCCTCCCCTTTTCTCTTCCCTTCCCTTCCCATCACTTCTGTCACATATTCCTTCCCTACCTTCCTTCCTTCCTCCCTTCCTTCCTTCCTTCCTTCCTTCCTTCCTTCCTCCCTTCATTCCTTCTTTCCTTTCCCTTCCCATCCTCCTCTTCCTTGGGCGTGAGAAAGGGAAGGGGAAAGAAGAAGAGGAGGGAGAAGGGAAGAGGGAGGAGATGGGAAAGGGAGAAGTGGAGGAAGAAAGGGAATATGGAGGTGAAGAAGGGGAAGAGGGATAAAAAGGGGAGAGATGAAAAGAAAAAGGGAGGAAGAAGGGAAGGTGTGAAAAGGGGATGAGAAAGGGAGAGATGGAAGAAGAAGGGAAGAGTAAGGAGATGAAGAAGGGGAAAAGGGATAAAAACGGAGGAGATAAAAAAGAAAAAGGGATGAAGAAGGGGAGGTGGGGAGGAGGGGTGGGGGGAGGGAGAGGGGGTAGCCAGGTGAAGAAGATTGCGTGATTGGAGGTAACAATTAACAGGTACGCGTCGACTCCACATTAATTATCCCGTAAATAACTTCGCCCCCTAATTAGGAAAAGGTAAAAAGTGCCACGTGAGTTAATGAGCAGGTAACACGTAGTTATTACCAAACTAAATACTCGTCAGGTAAGAATGAGACAGGTAAATTATGAAGCGAAGAGGAGACATATTACCTGTGTTAAATTTGTTGTATGTAATTTGTGGCTTTTATGATGTCAATACGGGAATCATTCTTGTAGTAGTAGTAGTAGTAGTAGCAGTAGTAGTAGCAGTAGTAGTAGTAGTGGTAGTAGTAGTAGTAGTAGAGGTAATAATTCTAATAGCAATAAGAAAATGAATATACACTAACAATAAGACAACAAAAACAACAACAACAACAACAACAACAACAACAACAACACAAATAACTTATACAAAAAAACAGGAAGAAGAAGAAGAAGAAGAAGAATGGACAGCAATAACAAACAAACAAAACAAACAAACAAACAAAACAGCGATAAAAGCTAATCCCTCACACACACACACACACACACACACACACACACACACACACACACACACGGATAAGCTCCCCTAATGTCACACCTGTCTCCGTGTTTACCTGTCCGTCGTGCCCCGTGACCCGCCGTTTGATCTCTCGCGCCCTGATCAAAACACGACGGACGCGGACAGCTGGGGGCCGGGGGGCTTATGGGGGGCCTGGGGGAGGGGGATGCGTAAGGGGGGAGGGGAGATTGAGAGGGGGACTAGGGGACTTGGGGACTTTCTAGGGGCTGGGAAAGGGGGGAGGTTGAGGTGGGGACTAGGGGACTTTCTGGGAGCTGGGAAAAGGGGGGGAGGTTGAAGGGGGGACTAGGGGACTTTCTGGGAGCTGGGGAAGGGGGGAGGTTGAAGGGGGGCTAGGGAGCTTGTAGGGACTGAGGAGGGGGCTGGGGCACTTGCTGGGGGGCTGGGGGAGGGGCTAGGTAAGGCTTATGGGGTCTGCCAAGGGAATGGGACAAAGCCTCTCTACCTAACCTAACGTAACCTACCTAACCAGAGTGAATAGGAGAGTAAGTCAAGAAAAGGACAAGGGTTAGTAAGGGGGGGAGGGGGGGGGGAGACTAGGTGACTTGTAGGGGACTCGAGGAGGGGGCTGCTTTGAGCTTGTGAGGGCTACAGAGGGAATTGGGCTGAGGTAGTAGATATCTTCGGTAAGGTATTCGCTAACTGGGACTACTAAGAAATGCTAAAGTATTAGGCCTCATTAAATTGGACAGGTAATATGATGAACGGGGTGAGAAATTAGAGAAAACAAATTGGTTAGTCAAGAACAGTAAGATTTAAGAGGCTTTATATAATGAGTTCAGGTAGATAGTGGGTAGATTTGGGAGGAAAGTAAGAGGAATGGAGGAGGAGAAAGGAGAACGAAGGAGAGGAAGAGAGAGAGAGAGAGAGAGAAGTAGGTGTAGAGGAGGAAAGATGAAAAGGAGGGAAGGAAGAGATGGAGGAACAGATAGAGGGAGGGAGGGAGGGAGGGAGGTAGATGTCATTTGATGGAGGAAAAATGTAGGACAGAGAGAAATGAGACCTTGGCGGTGAGGAAGGGAGAGAGAGTGAGGGAGAGAAGGGAGGAAATGAGTGGAAATCCGTCAAGATAGGGAAGACAAAGGAAGAAGGAAGAGGAGGAGGAAGAAGAGATGATGATAGTGGAAGAAGAAGAAGAAGAAGAAAAAGGGAGAAGAGAAAAGCTGTGCAAAGATGAGAAAGAACATAAACACTGAAAAAGAAAGAGAAGAGGAGGAGGAGGAGAAAGAGATGATGATAGTGGAAGAAGAAGAAGAAGAAGAAGAAGAAGAAGAAGAAGAAGAAGAAGAGGAAGAGATGAGAAAGAACATAAACACTGAAAAAAGAAAGAGAAGAGGAGGAGGAGGAAGAGGAAAAAGAAGAAGAGGAGGAAGAAGATAAAGAGAAAGAGGAAACTGCACATCAATCAGGGGGAGAGAATCGAGACAGACAGAGACAAACAGAGACAGAGAAACAGACAGAAACAGAGACACAAACACGCTTGAGATAAAAAGAGAAAAAAAAAAGAGAGAGAGAAAAAGAGATAGAGACAGAGTTAGGAAATATCTCTTAGTCAGTGAAATACATCCACTATACATTGTCAGAATCTTGTCAAGGCTGGCGAGGGGGGGGCAAGGGGGGGCGAGGGGTGACCTGAAGGCAGCTGCTATCGAAGGGCTGTCAGGGGGCGGCCGTCAGGGCTGTTAAAATGCTGTCACTGGCCCCGAAGCTTGGTGGATTGGGGCGAGAGAGAGAGAGAGAGAGAGAGAGAGAGAGAGAGAGAGAGAGAGAGAGAGACAAAACAAAAAAAAAACAAAAAAAAAAGAGAGAGAGAGAGAGAGAGAGAGAGAGAGAGAGAGAGAGAGAGAGAGAGAGAGAGAGAGAGAGAGAGACATAAACAAACAAAACAAAAATAAAACTAGAGAGAGAGAGAGAGAGAGAGAGAGAGAGAGAGAGAGAGAGAGAGAGAGAGAGAGAGAGAGAGAGAGAGAGAGAGAGAGAGAGAGAGAGACATCAATACCCATGAAACGAAACTTAAAACCTTCAAAACTCTCACAGCAAAAAGCTTCATAATTCGAGAAACACATTTTTTATACATCACAAAAACAAAAGACAAATAAAAAAAGATGAAATAAAATAAAAATAAACTTGAAACACTAAATAGATAGGAAGGGAAGGAATGTCACCACTTGGAATGCTTAGGGAAGGAGGAGGAGGAGGAGGAGGTGGAGGAAGAGGAGGAGGAGGAGGAGGAGCAGGAGGAGGAGGAGGTATGGGTGTAAGGGTTAAATAGAAATGACTCAGTATGTTTCAAGAGGCGTTTAGTGGGTGGGTGAAAGAAGGGGGAGAGGGGAAGGGGAGGGAAGGGGAAGAGGGAGAGGAGGAAGGGGAAGATGGGGGAGTTATGGGGCATTGTTAAGTGTGAAGGGGACTTAAGGATGTGTGTGTGTGTGCGTGTGTAGTAGTAGTAGTAGTAGTAGTAGTAGTTATAGTAGTCGTTTGCGGTAAGGAGTTGATATTTCATACTTTACTACTTAGGTGAGGGTGGTGGTGGTGGTGGTGGTGGAATGCGTGGCTCAAAGTGGCACTACTCTCTATACTTCCTCAAACCATGAACTCTGTGGGCGTCCCCTTGGCCTCCTCCACTCAGAATTGTCCCTTACAGAGGCAACCCGATGAGCAGGTCGGCTTGTGGGTAGGTAGGCAGGGAAATGATAGGACAGGTAGGCTAGGTAAGCAGGCGGGCGGGTCGATAGGTAGGCGGTGAGTTAGGCAGAAGAGGTCAACAAACAGGTAAGAGGAAGGGAGGGAGGGAAAGAGAAGGAAAAGAGAGGAAAGCAAGGAGGAAGGGGGAGAAGAAGGGAGGGAAAAAGAGGTAAGAAGGAGGGAGAGGAAGGAAGGAAAGCAAGTAGGAAAGAGAGAGAGGAAGGGAAAGAGAAAGGAAGTAGAAAGGAGGAAGAAAAGTAGGAAGGAGGGAAAAAAGGAAGGAGCGAAAGAGAAGAAGGGAGGAAGGAAAGCAAGGAGGTAGGGAGGGAGAGAGAGAAAGGGAGAAAGGGACGAAAGCAAGTAGAAGGGAGGAGAGAGAGAGAGAGAGAGAGAGAGAGAGAGAGAGAGAGAGAGAGAGAGAGAGAGAGAGAGAGAGAGAGAGAGAGAGAGGAAAGCAAAAAGGAGGAAGAGGAAGGAGGTAAGAAGGAAGGAGGAGGAGGAGGAGGAGGCTCGTGTTGTTGGGCCAAGTTTTGCATCTCCTTCTCGTCTTCCTTGAGTTGCGTCGACAGTCACGAGGCGAGTCTCTGCAACACCGACTCAACACTTACTGCGAATGTGTTACCAAGTTTGCCTCCTCCTCCTCCCCCTCCTCCTCCTCCTCCTCCTCCTCCAGCGTTTCCTCCTGTCCCGTATTTTCTCTCATTCCTTTATTTCTCTTCTTTTACACAATATTTCCTCTCTCTCCTTTCCCTTCCCTTTCCTTCCTCCTCCTCCTTCCTCTGCCTTCCTCCCTTCCTTCCTGTCCCGTATCTTTTCTTTCTCTCCTTTACCTCACTTTTTTTCCCTCTCACTTTTTTCTTTTTCTCCTTTCCTCTTTTCTTTCCTCTATTCTCTTCCCTCTTCTACCTTTTCTTTCCTTCCTTTTCTTCCTTTCTCTTTGTCTTCACTCGCTCCTTTCCATTCCTTTCCTTTGCTTTCCTTTTCTCTCCCCTCCTTTCACTTTTTCTCTCTTTCCTCCTTTCTCTTCTTTATCTTCTCTCCTCTTCTCCTCCCCTCTTCTCTTTCCTTCATTTCTCTTCCTTCTATTTTCCTACCCTCATTCTTTTTGACCTTCCCTTCCCTTCCTCCCTTCCCTTCCTTCCTTCTTTCCTTCCTTCCTTCCCTTCCCTTCCCTTCCCTTCCCTCCTTCCTCCGTGCCAAAAGTAAACAAGCAGACTAAAAAGTGAGAGAGAGAGAGAGAGAGAGAGAGAGAGAGAGAGAGAGAGAGAGAGAGAGAGAGAGAGAGAGAGAGAGAGAGAGAGAGAAACGGTTATCTTGTCCTCTTAAGCAAAAAAAAAAAAAAAGGGATTCGTAAATAGTTATGGTCGAGTTGTTTTTATGTGTTGTTGTTGTTGTTGTTGTTGTTTGTTACGGTGGCTGGCCTGTGTACGTGTGTGTGTGTGTGTGTGTGTGTGTGTGTGTGTGTGTGTTTCTGAAAGATTTATTGTCTCTAAAAGGGGAAAAAGAGGAGGAGGAGGAGGAGGAGGAGGAAGAAGAGGAGGAGGAAGAAGAGGAGGTGGGAGAAGAGGAGGAGGAGGAGGAGGCCGTGGTCACTTGCATAACAAACTACACACACACACACACACACACACACACACACACACACACACACATATACTTCTCCTTTCCTCCATTCCCTCCTCCTCCTCCTCCCCCTCTCTCATTTTATCGTCACCTTCATCTCTAAACACGCCGTTGAGAGAGAGAGAGAGAGAGAGAGAGAGAGAGAGAGAGAGAGAGAGAGAGTAGATAAGGCTCATAAAACAGTAATATTTTTAGAAGCAATCCAGGCCCATACAAACGAGATCTCTATGTAAACGAGAGAGAGAGAGAGAGAGACTATATATGTGTTTCCTGTCCGGTTCTTGTTCTTTACGCAAAAATAGTAGATGCTCTCTCTCTCCCTCTGTTTGTGGTCCCCTCGGCACGCTTTCTCTCTATCTTTATCTCTCCTCTTCCCATTTTTTTTCTCTTCTTTCTCTTAATCTGTTTTTCCTTTCTTTTTTTCTTTATTTTATTCATTTTATTTATTTCGTTTTTTTTTAATATTTTTAGTGGATTTATTTTTTTCTTTCTTTCTCTTTTATTCTTTTCTTTTCTTTTCCCGTATTTTTTTTCGTCAATGCTTTTAGACGTTTTAAAAGCCCAGTCGGTTAAAAAAATATAGCAGTAGTAGTAGTAGTAGTAGTAGTAGTAGTAGTAGTAGTAGTAGTTGTAGTAGTAGTAGTAGTAGTAGTAGTAGTAGTAGTATGGTAGTGGTGGTGGTGGTGGGGTGGGGCAAAACCTCTCAATACGGATATGAGGAGTGAAGAGGAGGAGGAGGAGGTTAGGTTACCACTGGGCATAGCAAATATTTGTGTTGGGGGGAAAGGTGGAGGAGGAGGAAGAGGGGGAGGAGAAGGAGGAGGCGGAAGAGGAGGAGGGAAGGTTCACGGTGATATTAAGTGTACCTAGCGATGGGGATGGAAGGGGAAGTGGGGGGTAGGAGGAAGAGAAGAGGGGAGAAAAAGAGGGGAAATGAGGGGAGGTTATGACATGTGAGTTTGGGGTGACGATGTTGGTTTGAGGTGACTTGGCCTTCCCTCCCCATCACTTCCCATCCCTTCCCATCCCTCCCCTCCCCACCCCTTCATTCCCCTTCACTTCTCATCACTTCCCATCACTCTCCACCCCTTCTCCCCCTCACAATTTCCTCCCCTTCACTTCCCCTTTCCCCCCCTTCACAAATTCCTCCTCTTCCCTCCCCTTCATTCCCCACCCCTTCCATCTCACAAGGGGGGTCCACTCACATAGCTCTCCTTGACAGAGTGGAGTCAAAGGCTCTTCGTCTCATCAGCTCTCCTCCTCATACTGATAGTCTTTTACCTCTCAAATTCCGCCGCCATGTTGCCTCTCTTTCTATCTTCTATCGATATTTTCATGCTGACTGCTCTTCTGAACTTGCTAACTGCATGCCTCCCCTCCTCCCGCGGCCCCGCTACACACGACTTTCTACTCCTGCTCACTATTTCCTTCCCTTCACTCCCCTTCAATCCCCATCACCCTTCTCCCCTCACTTTCCTTATCTGCATGCCTCCCCTCCCGCGGCCCCGCTACACACGACTTTCTACTCATGCTCACTATTTCCTTCCCTTCACTCCCCTTCAATCCCCATCATCTTTCTCCCCTCACTTTCCTTATCTCCTTCCCTTCCCCCCTCACAAATTTTCTCCCCTTGAATCCCCATTCCTCCCTACCCCCTCCCCATTCCTCCCCTTCCCTCCCCTCCCTCCCCTTCTCGCCTTGATCTTCCAAACGTGGCGAAGATCAAGTTCTAATTAACTAAAGACTTGGTCCCTAATACGAGAGAGGGGAGAGAAGAGGGGAGTGGGGAGGGGAAGGGGAGAGGAGGGGAGAGAGGGAGCCTGGGGAGTAGATTGAAGGGGAGGAAAGTTGGTCTCAGTAAACAGCGGCTCGTGTCTCCACTTACGAGGGGAGGAAGTGAGGGGAAGGGGAGAGGGGGAAGGGAAGAGGAGGAAGGAAGGAGAGGGAGGGGAAGGGAGGAATTGAGGGGAAGGGGAGGAAGGGAAGGAAGAGGAGGAGAGAAAGTGATTAGAAGGAGAGGGAGGAAGGAAGGGAGGGAAAGGGGAAGAGGAAGGAACTGGGGGGAAAGAGAAGGAAATGAGGGGAAGGGGAGAGAAGGAGATGAAGGGAGTGAGGGGAAGAGGGAGAGGAAGAAAGGAGGAAGGGAGAGAAGAGGGAGAGAAAGTAAGAGGAAGGGAGAGGGGAGGTAAGTGTTTTGTCTCCCCTCGGCGTAGCGTTTCCCAGTGAAGGGAATTGAGGGGAAGAGGGGGGAAGAGAGGGGAGGGGAGGAGGGGAGGGGAGGAAAGGGGAATTCGCTTCAACAAGTCACTTAATGAGAACCGCAGTGTGTGTGTGTGTGTGTGTGTGTGTGTGTGTGTGTGTGTGACCCCTTCAATATATCTCCCCTTTTCTTCTTTCTTCCTCCCCTCCTCCTCCTCCTCTTATGTCAACTTCCTCTCTCTTCCCCTCTTTCCCTCCTCTCTTCCTCTGTCTCTTTTTCCCACGCATATTCTCTCTCTCTCTCTCTCTCTCTCTCTCCATACTTTACACAGACAGACACAGAGAAACAAACAAAGCGAAATAAAGAAATTAAAGAAAGAAAGAAAGAAAGAAAGAAGGAACGAAAGAAAGAAAAGCAACCAAGAAGGAAGAAGCGAACGAAAGAAAGAAAGCAGGAAAAAGAAAAAAATGAAAATGCAAAATGGACGAAAGAAAGAAAGAAACAAGAAAAGAAAAAGAAAAGAAAGAAAGAAAGAAAAACCAGCAAACAAGAGAATGAATGAAGAAAGAAAACAAGATAGATCGAGAGAGAGAGAGAGAGAGAGAGAGAGAGAGAGAGAGAGAGAGAGAGAGAGAGATCCTGCCCCTTCCCTCCCCAACCCACACACACCCCTACACACCCTCCCCTCCCCCTCCCTCACACCCCCACACCATGCCCCGTCGAGTGGTCACCTGGCCGGGCGTTGTGTCATCTGCCTGCCCACCCGCTCGTCAAGGGCCCAATCAGCGTCCCTTGTAAGGCCTCAATGAACGCCCTCACATTAACAAAGGCTGTTTAAGGGAACGACGAGACCGACCTTTTTCTGCCCTTACCTGCCCTTACCTTCTTCCCATCCCTTATCTGCCTTCCCTCCTTTTTCTTCTTCTCTGCCCTTACCTAACCTGCATACTCGCACCATCCTCTTTTACCTTCTCTTCCCTTCTTTACTTTTTGTTCCCTTATCTTCCCTTCTGTTTCCTTCCCTCCTCTTACCTTCCCTTACCATCCCTACCCTTATCTGCCTCTTCCCTTTCCTTCTCTTCCCTTCCCTTACCTAACCTGCATACCATCCTCTTTTACCTTCTCTTCCCTTCTTTTTTGCTTCTTCTTCCTTACCTTCTGTTCCCTTTTCTTCTCTTCCCTTATCTTCCCTTCTCTTTCCTTCCCTTACCTTCCCATCCCTTATCTGCCTTCCCTTCCCTTTCCTTTAACTTCTCTTCCCTTCCCTTCCCTTCCCTTCCTTTCCTTTGCTTTCCTTTCATCTCCTTCCATTCTCTTATCTCTCCTTTCCTTATCTTTCTTTCTTTGTCTTATTCCTTCCCTTTCATTTCCTTCTGATCTAATGCTTTATTCACCCTTCCCTTTCCTTCCCTTCCCTTCCCTTCCCTTCCCTTCTTCCTCTCCTCTTCCTTTCCACAACCCTCCATCCCTTTCTCTCTAATCATCTTCTCTCTTCTCCCCCTCCCTCCCCTCCCCTTCCCTTCCCTTCCCTTCCCTTCCCATTCACTCCCTTCCCCTCCCTTCGCTTCCCATCACCCTCATTGGTTCCTATTTTGCGTCCTGTCCTGTCCTGTCGATCTGTTATGTTGATTCTCTCTCTCTCTCTCTCTCTCTCTCTCTCTCTCTCTCTCTCTCTCTCTCTATCTCTCTCTCTCTCTCTCTCTCTCTCTCTCTCAAAAAATTTATACCCAGAGAGAGAGAGAGAGAGAGAGAGAGAGAGAGAGAGAGAGAGAGAGATGAGTGATGGCCTGCATAAGCTCGCTAATCTGGACACACACACACACACACACACACACACACACACACACACACACACACGAACGTTACTCCGCTTCTGTCTCCCTCTCTCTCATATTTCCCTTTTATTTCATTTACTTTTGTTTCTCTCTTTTATCATTTATTTTCTTTTTTATTTCATTCTGTTTTTGGATTTTTTTTGTGTGTGAAAGGGGGAAGGAAGGGAGGAAAAGGGGTGAGGAAGGGAGGGAGATTAAAGGGTGGCAAGGGAGATCACGGAAAGGGTTGAGGGGGTTTAGTGGAAGGGGGATAAAGGGATCAAGGGAGGGGAGAGAGAAAAGAAGGGGAGAAAGATAGGGAAGGGGAGAGGAAGGGGAAAGGGACAGAAATGGAAGGGAAGGGTAAAATAGGTACGAGAAAGAAATGGGAAAGGGAAATAGGGCGGAAAAGAAAGGGAAGGGAAAACAGATATGAAGAGAAAGGAATAGGAAAAGGATGGGAAAATAGGAATGGGAATGGAAAAAAGGAGAGAAAAGAGGGTAAAGGGAAAATAGGGAGGAGGAAAAAGGGGAAGGGAAAAGAACGAAATGAAGGGAAGAGAAAGCCCCCCTTCCCCCATCCCTTCTTCCTATACGAATATCTATGTCTACAATAACAAGGGAAAAGGACAAATTGAAGGGAATAGAAAGCCCCCCTTCCCCCATCCCTTCTTCCTATACGAATATCTGTATCTACAATAACAAGGGTAAAGAACAAAATTGAAGGGAAGAGACAGACCCCCTTCCCCCATCCCTTCTTCCTATACGAATATCTGTATCTACAATAACAAGGGTAAAGAACAAAATTGAAGGGAAGAGAAAGCCTCCCTTCCCCCATCCCTTCTTCCTATACGAATATCTGTGTCTACAATAACAAGAGAAAAGAACAAATTGAAGGGAAGAGACAGACCCCCTTCCCCCATCCCTTCTTCCTATACGAATATCTATACAAATAAACACAATGGGCTGCGAATCTCACTAGTTCTCGCGTCTCGCTGGGGAAGGAGAAGAGTGGAGGGGAAGAAGATAACGGAGAAGAGAATGGGATGGTACTCATGATCCCTCTGTTGATCCTCCTTACAACTGTTCTTCTTTTGTTATCGTTGCGCCTGGAAGAAGAGTTGATGTGTTGTTGTTGTTTTTACTACTGTTCTACTCGTTTCCTGCAACTTTTTATTTGTTTATTTGTTTGTTTGTTTATTTGTTTGTGTATTTGTTTATGTTTGAGAGGCCGAGACACTTCACTCCACTGTTGAAAATATGAAGAAAAAAAAACTTGACGAAAGAAATGTTAGAATGTGAAATGGTGAAAAAAAAATCTAATCTCACTACTACTACTACTACTGCTACTACTACTACTACTACTACTACTACTACTACTGCTACTACCACTACTGCTGCTACCATCGCCTCGTCTTCCACATGAATATTCAGAGTTATGTAAAACAGAAAGGAGTTGAAATTTGGACTGGAAATGGCTTATGATTTTTTTTTTTTTAAGAAAGATTAGCAGAAAGAAAAAAAGGAAGGAAAACAATAGACGATTCAAGTTTGTGTTTTATTAGTGATTAAATATAGATAGATACACAGAGATAGATAGATAGATATAGAGAGTAGTAATAGTAGTAGTAGTAATAATAATAATAATAATAATAATAATAATAATAATAATAATAATAATAATAATGTTTCTATTCTTTACAGGTAAGGTGAAGGTTCTCGTAACACTCCCAGAGGTGGACAACAGGTATGCAAAGGCTAGTTAATACATACATACATAGAGAGAGAGAGAGAGAGAGAGAGAGAGAGAGAGAGAGAGAGAGAGAGAGAGAGAGAGAGAGAGAGAGAGAGAGAGAGAGAGAGAGAGACTAATATAAACTGTTTGATAGGGATACCAACTATGTTCCCTTTAGCCTACAAACTAGATGTAAAAAAAAAAGAGAGAGAGAGAGAGAGAGAGAGAGAGAGAGAGAGAGATGAAAATGAACGCAAATTAACCTTGATTCACCTGTTAATGACACACACACACACACACACACACACACACACACACACTAATATTTTTTTTGTTTATTTGGTCTAGTTTTCCCTTTTTCCTCCTCCTTTTCCTCCTCTTCCCCCCCCCCCCCGCCCCCTATTCACCCCCTCTCCCCCCTTTTTCCCTTCATTAGCCAATTATCACAAGTCTCACCTGCCCGACTCTCTCTCTCTCTCTCTCTCTCTCTCTATATCTCTCTCTCTCTCTATCTCTCTCTCTAATTGCCCCGTCAATCCAAAAACCGCCACCCTGGGAAGGTTAGCCACGCCCCTCAAGCATGACGTCACACCCTAAAAGCCCTGTGATTGGCTGCTGGTGTCTTGGGGGCGGGGCTAAAGCGAACACGTCACTGATGGGAGGGATGGACGGATGGGTGACGGGAAAGGGATTTGATTTGATGTTTATAGTGTTGAGAGAGAGAGAGAGAGAGAGAGAGAGAGAGAGAGGAAGACAAGGATGACATTTCAATTATCTTCAGACATCATTAAGGAGGAGGAGGAGGAGGAGGAGGAGGAGGAGGAGGAGGTGTTGAAGAAGATGGAAGTGGATGGATGGCAAACTGAAATCGAAATCTACAGGTGGAAAAAAAAGGAAAAAAAAAGGAAGGAAATAAAAGAGAAAAAGGGAAAAGAGGAAAGTAAAAGTATCTCTTATAATGATGATAATGATGATAGTACAGATGAGAAGGAAGGAAGGAAGGGAAGGGAAGGAAAAGAGAGGAAAGGAGAGAGGAGGAAGGAAAGACAGAAGAGAGAAAGAAAAAAAAGAGGAAAAAACTCATAAACGAAGATAGGAAGGAGAAGGAAAAAAAGAATAAAAAGACCTAATTTAATAAACGTAAAGGTCAAAGCAAGCAGAAAACAAAAACAACAACAACAACAACAACAGCCGAAGCCAAAGTCGGTGACGCGTAAAGACAAACAAACAAAAAAAAAAGAATATAAGAAAATTTTCATGAAAGAAGAAATTTTCATAAAAGCGAAATTCTTCCGGACGAATATTGCCTGACTTTGACCCCCCCCCCCTCCCCTCCCCTCCTCTCCCCTCCCCCCACCGTCCCCCTCCCCTCCCCCCGTGTGTGTGTGTGTGTGTGTGTGTGTGTGTGTGTGTGTGTGTGTGTGTGTGTCAGGTAGGTCGGCCGGTAACTTGATTTTTTTTTGTATTTTTCTATCTTTCTTTTTCCCTCTTCTTTCTTTTTCTTTCTTTTCTTTCTTCCTTTCTCAGTCTTGTTTTTCTTTCCTTCCTTCTTTATTTTTGTTTGTTTCTTTCTTTCTCTTCCTTTCTTCCTTTTTTTTTTGCTTCTTTCTTTTCTTTCAACCTTTTTTTTTCTTTCCTTCCTTCGTTTTTTTTTCTTTCTTCCTTTCTTTATCATTTTTCCTTCTTTCCTTCCTTTCTTTCTCTCTTTCTTTCATTCCTTAATTCATTCTCTTTCTTTTTCTTTCCTCTCATTAAATCAGTCTCTCTCTCTCTCTCTCTCTCTCGCATAACCAGAAACCAAAAAAAAAAAAAAAAAAAAAATTAAAACCCCCCAAAACGAAAACAATAAGAGGTTGACGCGGTTCTCGAAAACTCAACCGCAGTTCGTAAAGAGGAAAAGAAACCTGTTGGGCCGCAAAAATTATTAGTGTTACGTTAAGAGAAAGAGAGAGAGGTTACGAGCCATTCATTGTGTGTGGGTACGTGAGAGAGAGAGAGAGAGAGAGAGAGAAGAGAGGAAGAGAGAGAGAGAGAGAGAGAGAGAGAGAGAGAGAGAGAGAGAGAGAGAGAGAGAGAGAGAGAGAGACGAAAAAAGGAAGGAAAGGAAATAAGAAAAAAAGGAAAATATCGATACAGAAGAGAAATTTTCCTTACTCTCTCTCTCTCTCTCTCTCTCTCTCTCTCTCTCTCTCTATCCCTCCCTTTCTCCCCTCTCCCTTTCCCTCCCCCTCCTCCTCTCTCCCTCCCTTCCCGTCCCCACTCCTCCCCTTCCCTCTTCCCCTCCTTCCTCTCCTCTTCCCCTCTGCCCTCCCCTCTCCCTCCCTTCCCTTCCTCCTCTCTCCTCACCGCTCCCCTTCCCACCTCCCTTCCTCCTTCCCCATCCTCTCCCTTCCTCTCTTCCCTCTGTCTCTCCTGCCTAGGGAATCCGCGTCCTGTCTTGCTAACGAGCCTAAAACACCCTTCCCATCGGACCTTAGTTTATGCATTGACCCGCAACTCACGCCCCGCGCAACACAACGCAACACTGCAGGGAACAACACTCCAGAGCACCATAGGAGGGGATACTGAGCCACATAGAATACATAGCTAGCACCACAAATTGATCAGGACACATAGGACACATATAGACAGCAACACATACCTTTGAAGTCACATGGGAAGCCACACATACCATTCAAGACATATTTGGATTCATAGTAGGATACACA
>NC_066517.1:23770039-23830039 GCF_024679095.1 Eriocheir sinensis | reverse complement strand
GACACAGAAAATCAGAGAGTACGAGATTAAAGAAAGAAGGAGAAGGAAGAGGAAAAAAGGGAGGGAAACGAGTGAAGGAGAAGAAAGAAAAGGGAGAGAAAGGGGAAGAAAGAAAGGAGAGAAAACTTCGAAGAGGGAAAAACGAACGGAATGGAGGAGAAGAAAGAATAATTATACGAAAAAAAGGAAGAATAATATAAATAAGAAGACGAAACGAATATAGAGAAAGAGATAAAGGAAAATAACGGGAAAGAAACTGAAAAAATATTAAAATAAAGCAATAAACGGCGATAGGGACAATAACAGAGAGAGAGAGAGAGAGAGAGAGAGAGAGAGAGAGAGAGAGGAAAAAGAAAGTGAAAGCTCCCTCACTTGTTACCGAATCGAGCGGGACAGACAGGTAAGGGAACGTTGATTAAGTCGTTAATTATTTGTTACCTGAGAGAGAGAGAGAGAGAGAGAGAGAGAGAGAGAGAGAGAGAGAGAGAGAGAGAGAGAGAATACCTATACAGAGAAAGAAAAAAGAAAATGCCCAGAAAATAGGTAGATAGACAGATAGATAGATATAGATAGATAGATGGATAGAGAGAATAAGATAAAAACAGATAAAAATGAATAAGGACAAAAATATAGACAAATAGATACAGAGAGAGAGAGAGAGAGAGAGAGAGAGAGAGAGAGAGAGAGAATTTACGTCCCCGTGTAAGACGATCGAGTAAGAAGAGAGAGAGAGGGAGACTTAATACCCCTTGGAACGCAATCATCATTCTCTCTCTCTCTCTCTCTCTCTCTCTCTCCATCAAGAAATTCGTGTATTCGTAACCCAACTCACATACAGGAGGAGGAGGAGGAGGAGGAGGAAGAAGAGGTGGAGGAGGAGGAGGAGGAGGAGGAGGAGAGAAAATATATGCCAGCAAGGAAGAACAATAAGGAAGAGAGAAGGAAGGAAGAAAAGAAGAAAGGAAGGAAGGAAGGAAGGAAAAAAGGAACAAGGGGTAAGGAGGAGGAAGAAGAAGAAGAAGAAGAAGAAGAAAAAGAAAAAGATGAAGGAGAATAGGAAGGAAGGAGGAGAAAGAAATGGAAGAGGGAAAACTGGGAGATGGAGGAACAAAGGAATGAGAGGAACAGGACGAAGAAGGGGAAGGAAGGAAGGAAGGAAGGAGAGAAAGAGGGAAGGAGGGAGAGAGAGATGGAGAGATGGAGGAAAGGAGGGAGAGAAGGAGAGACAGGTGACATGCGAAAGTAGTAAAAAAAGACGTAACCTAGAAATGCATTGTGAGAGAGAGAGAGAGAGAGAGAGAGAGAGAGAGAGAGAGAGAGAGAGAGAGAGAGAGAGAGAGAGAGAGAAGGATATGGCGTGACAGTGGTGTGGTCTTGCCCCATCTGTGTGTGTGTGCGTGTGTGTGTGTGTGTGTGTGTGTGCGTGTGTGTGTGTGTGTGTGTGTGTGTGTGTGTTTCAGCTTTAATTCTCTTTTATTCTCTCTCTCTCTCTCTCATACCCATTTTCATCTCAATTTCATCCCCGTAGAATTGACACTTTTTTTTTACGTTTTTCATCTCGTCTCCTCCTCCTCCTCCTCCTCCTCCTCCTCCTCCTCCTCCTCTTCCTCCTCCTTAACCTCGCTAATTAGGACATCATCTGGTTCGTTTCAGGAGATAAAGAGATTGAGAGTTTGCTGATGCTGGGGGTGAGGATGCTGCTCTCTCTCTCCCACGTGCTGCTAATTACTCTCTCTCTCTCTCTCTCTCTCTCTCTCTCTCTCTCTCTCTCACGTGGATCAGAGGTAAATTTGAAGGAAAACGGCTCCTCAGGTTGTAAATTTCACCCCTGACTTAATTGTTTTGTAAGGTAATGAGAGAGATTTACATAGATTTACATAGAAAATCAGACCACACAGACCCCATGGTCCAGACTTGGTGGTCTGTCCTTAAACCTAAGTGATTTTACATTAATCAGAAGACTCCAAAACGTTGCATTTCTACTCTAGTTGATATTAAGTTGAAGGAAGTGACGGTCGAGCTTATTTTTGAAGGAGTCAATCGTGTTACACTGGACCACTGACGGTGGAAGCTTATTCCATTCTCGCACTACAACGTTGGTGAAGAAAAATTTGGTGCAATCTGAATTTACTTGTCTACATCTGAGTTTTACGCCATTGTTCCTCGTGCGCAAAGTGTCATCTATCATAAACAATGTTGATCTGTCTACATTCGTGAAACCATTAAGTATTTTAAAACATTCGATCAGTTTTACTCTGAGGCGACGTTTCTCAAGAGAGACCATGTTAAGGGTAGAACGCCTTTCGTAGGATTTGTTGCGCAAGGAAGGGATCATTTTCGTTGCCCGACGCTGAACACCTTCTAATTTAGCAATATCCTTTGCATGGTGGGGAGACCAAAACTGTACCGTATATTCCAAGTGGGGTCTGACTAAACTGTTGTAGAGCGGGAGTATTACATCTTTATTCTTGAATACAAAGTTTCTTTTAATGAAGCCCAACATTCTGTTCGCTTTATTTGCTGCATCGATGCATTGCTGTGAGAATTTGAGGTTTGACGCGATTTTGACCCCCAAGTCTTTGACGCATTGAACGCTTTTGAGTTTAACGCCGCGCATTTCGTATTCGAACTTCTTATTCCTCGTTCCAACTTGAAGGACCTGGCAGAGAGAGAGAGAGAGAGAGAGAGAGAGAGAGAGAGAGAGAGAGTATATGGGTTATGTACTTTGTCTGTTTGTTTGTCTACCTTTCTCATTACTACTACTACTACTACTACTACTACTACCACTGCTACTACTACCACCACTACCACCACTACTACTACTACTACCACTACCACTACTACTACTACTACTACTACTACTACTACTACCAAACAGTGGTTTCCGATCGGGCACCAAGTCGGGTCATTGAAACTTTCACAATCAGAGAGAGAGAGAGAGAGAGAGAGAGAGAGAGAGAGAGAGAGAGAGAGAGAGAGAGAGAGAGAGAAGGTAGCTTAGTTTCCGCTTCCATAGACAGAAGTTTGGTCACATTAATTAAGAGCAAATTATTAGTAGACAGACAGACAGACAGACATATACACTCTCTCTCTCTCTCTCTCTCTCTCTCAAGATCCGGGTGGTTGTACTCGAAGTTTGAGGACGACTTGAACCTCTTCTTGAACCCTCGAGGGGGAGGAGGAGGAAGAGGAGGAGGAGGAGGAGGTGGAGGAGGAGGAGATAATAGAGTGGAAGGGGCAGAAGAGGAGGAAGGTAAACAAAGGGAGGAATATAGAAAGACGAGGAGGAGGAGGAGGAGGAGGAGGAGAGAAACCGACCACGAAAGAGAGGTGTGAGAGAGAAAAAAAAAAGAGAAACGAGGAGGAGGAGGAGGAAGAAGAAGGGGAAGAGACGTGATAAAGAAGGAAACGAGGACAATGAAACTATCGGAACGGAAGACACGTAAAAGAAGAAGCAGAAGAAGAAGAAGAAGAAGGAGAAGGAGAAGAAGAAGAAGAAGGAGAGAGGAGGGGGAAAAAGTAAAATTAAAATGAAAGAGAAAAAAACAAAATCGAGGAGGAGGAGGAGGAGCAGGTAGAACAGGAACTAGGAAAAGAAGGAGGAGGAGGAGGAGGAGGAGATGAAGGTGTAACAATCTTTAAAGTTTAAGAGGAGGAGGAGGAGGAGGAGGAGGATCTTCCAGAGGGTCGGTCACTTTGGAGGATACCTTGAAATACCCTTAAGTGGATGATGGGGTGTGGAGGTCTCTCTCTCTCTCTCTCTCTCTCTCTCTCTCTCTCTCTCTCTCTCTCTCTCTCTCCCTCCTTTCCTTCTCTTTTCTGTCCCTTTCCTTTCTTCTCCTTCATCCTTCTCCCTTCCTTCCCTCTCTCCCTTTCCCTCCCCTTCTCTCTCCCTTTCCTTTCTTCCTACCCCTCCTCCTCTCCTTGCCTTTCCCATTCCCTCTCCCTCCCTTTCTCTCCTTCCCTCTCCCTCCCTTGTTAGTCTCCCTGTGGCGTCCTGGTTCTGGTGTCTCCCTGGCGAGGGCGTCCAAGGGTGATTGTCTCCTGGGCAGCATCACGAAGGGAGAGAAGAGGGAGGAGGAAGAGAAGGGAAGGAAGGGAGGATAGGTGGGAAGGAAGGAAGGAGGGAAGGAATAAAAGGAGGAGGATGAAAAAAGAAAAATTGATTGATTAAAATGAAACTTTTGGGGACACTGGAGAGAGAGAGAGAGAGAGAGAGAGAGAGAGAGAGAGAGAGAGAGAGAGAGAGAGAGAGAGAGAGAGAGAGAAAATACCTCCCAGACGAAATTTCACCTCAGTTCCTATTTTTCTTGTTATTTGTTTGTTGTTTTTCTCTCACACAACATTTTTTGACATATTACTTTATTTTATTACATCTACATTCGATCATTTCTTTCACAGGCTCGTCATTTTATTTTTATTTCTATTTTTTTTTATCTAAGGCTCATGTGTTGTATCTAAGGCTCCTATGTTTCATCTTTTCATTATATTCTTCTATACTGCAATGTTCTTTTTTTTCCCCCAATGATGCAGTAAGTAAATTTTTGTATACTATAGTTTCCGTATAGTAGTTTCGTTTTCTAAGGCTCGTGTTTCATCTAAGGCTCCTATGTTTCATCTTTCTCATATATTCTTCTATACTGCAATGTTCTTTTTTTTCCCTCAATGATGCAGTAAGTAATTTTTTGTATACTATAGTTTCCGTTGAGTAGTTTCGTTTCTAAGGCTCGTGTTTCATCTAAGAAGGCTTATTTGTTTCATCTTTCTCATATATTCTTCCATACTGCAATGTTCTTTTTTTCTCCTCAACGATACACTAAGTAAATTTTTGTATACTATAGTTTCCGTATAGTAGTTTCGTTTTCTAAGGCTCGTGTTTCATCTAAGAAGGCTTAATTGTTTCATCTTTCACATATATTCTTCCATACTGCAATGTTCTTTTCTCCTCAACGATACACTAAGTAAATTTTTGTATACTATAGTTTCCGTGGAGTAGTTTCGTTTTCTAAGACTCGTGTTTCAAATAAGAAGGCGTATTTGTTTCATATTTCTCATATATTCTTCTATACTGCAATACTTTTTTTTTATCTCAATGATGCAGTAAGAATATATGATTGCATACTTTAGTTTCCGTGGAGAGTAGTTTCATCTTTATCTCATTTGTTTCACCTCAGTTTCGTGTGTTTCATCTTTCTCATATATTCTTCTATACTGCAATACTTTTTTTTTATCTCTATGATGCACTAAGTAAATTTTTGCATACTATAGTTTCATCTTTATCTCATTTGTTTCATCCCAGTCTTGTGTGTTTCATCTTGGGTCCGTTGCTTCATCAGAGGTTCAAATGCTTCATCTCCATCTCGTGTGTTTCATCTTGGGTCCGTTGCTTCATGTCTCGTTTCTTCGCAGCGCTGGCCTTACCTGACCCCGACCCGGAAGAAGCAAGCTACGATGACTATGAGTACGAGGAGGAGCCCGTCGACTATGGCCAGGCCCCGGAATTCAAGCACCCGGAGCCCCAGCAGCTGACGGGCGTGGAGGGAGGCAAGGTGACCATCCCCTGCCAGCTGACCGACGACAAATGTGAGTGATATAGCGGAGTACTGGCGGGGGTCAGTCGTGTTCTAATGAGTGTTTCTTCAGGTTCGTGGTACAGAAGAAGACTCACACTACCACCAGGGTCCTAAAACTACCCCTGGAAATGCCCACAACTCCTACGAAAGCCTTGTCAAATATGTGAACTTGGACAACGAAATGTTTAGTCAGGCCTTTTTGTTGCATCTATCAGGCCTTTTTGTTCATATAGTTTGCCTTTTGTTCATCTAGTGGGCCTTTTTGTTGCATCCAGAAGGCCTTTTTGTTCATCTAGCAGGTCTGTTTGTTCCTCTACTGGTCTTTTTGTTCCATCTAGCAGGCCTGTTTGTTCCTCCTCCTTGAACCTTCCTGAGTGACGAGCCTTCTGTTCCCCCAGCCCCGTACGTGCTCATCGTGCAGAAGGAGGCGACGGACACGGAGAAGGAGAAGCTGCTCTTCGTGGGGGAGCTGAAGGTGTTACGCAGCCGCCGCTACAAGCTGGACAAGGGCATGGTCGAGATCTCCAGTCTGAGGCCGTCCGACTCTGGGAACTACGTCTGTCGCATCCAGGTTGACCCCCACATCGAGGTGAGTTTTGGGCTTCACTGCGGCCGCGGAGATGAAATTAGTACAGGTTTTATTTAATTTTTTTTTTTTTTTTTTTTTTTTTTTTCCGTCTAAGCCTATAGCGCCGGTAGGCTTGCTTGAGGGGCCTGGATGGTGTTCGGCCCCAGCCCGTCATGGCGCAGGCAAGTGTTTATAGTGGCGCCATCTTCTCCTTATGTCCCATTTAACTGTAAACATTCAGGGACTTTAGAATCACGTAGGTTGCCCAGTGAAATAACTCAAACACTGAACATAAAACTGCAAAACCAACTCTATTTTTTCATTGTGGTCGCTGTGATATGAAATTAGTACAGCTGTCCCATCGCCTATTAGCAGTGAAGGTCTTAAGAATGATGTTGGAAGAATCACGTAGGTTGCCCAGTGAAATAACTCAAACACTGAACATAAAACTGCAAAACCAACTTTATTTTTTCATTGTGGTCGCTGTGATATGAAATTAGTATAGCTTTCCCATCGCCTATTAGCAGTGAAGGTCTTTAGAATGATGTTGGAAGTCATCTAGTGGAATACAACAATAATACTGAGTCGGATGTCATAGCTAAAACAAGCGTCACTGTCAGCAAACCAAAACTAACATTGGAGAAAGCAAACGCCTAACTCAATCAGCTACCTAACTATTTAACTAACTAAGATACCTGTGCTCAACTAACTCAACTAACTATCAAACTAACTAAGATAACCTGTGCTCAACTAACTCAACTAACTACCTAACTAACTAAGATAACCTGTGCTCAACTAACTCAACTAACTACCTAACTAACTAAGATAACCTGTGCTCAACTAACTCAACTAACTACCTAACTAACTAAGATAACCTGCGCTCAACTAACTCAACTAACTACCTAACTAACTAAGATAACCTGTGCTCAACTAACTCAACTAACTACCTAACTAACTAAGATAACCTGTGCTCAACTAACTCAACTAACTACCTAACTAACTAAGATAACCTGTGCTCAACTAACTCAACTAACTACCTAACTATCAAATTAACTAAGATAACATGCGCTAAACTAACTAACTAACTATTTAAGATAACCTGTGCATTAACGAGTCTTCCCTTTCCCCAGGTGGTGCATCATCTCGACGTGCAGTACAGCCCCAAGATCACCTACAACTCGGACGCAGAGCAGCATGTGATGAAGGACGAGAGTGTCAAGCTGGAGTGCGAGGCGAGCGGCAACCCGGCGCCTACCATCCGCTGGTCCAGGGAGGAGGGTCACCTGCCTTCCGGAGCCGAGGAGGAGGAGGTAACATTGCTTGCTTACCTTACGTTAGTGGTGGTAAAGAGGCTAGGGAGCTAAATAACTCGGTACATATATTATTTTGCATGGAAATATTATAGTAGGAAAAGTTCAATGGCCCCAAAAAAGCTAAAAAAAGGTCAGTAGGCTACATATATTGTTTTGCTTGGAAGTATTATAGTATAGTATGATATAAACCCCAAAAATAGATGATGCATAAACTGATCACAAATGCGTTGATATATATTATGAAATGGTTTGCGTGAGTGATGATTTTTTCTCATTAATTCGCTAAGAGGGGCCTTTAAGATACATGATCCCTGCAGCTACCAGGTTAATATGAGTCATTCACATCTGTTCGAACCACTTTATCCTAGACGCTGTATATTCTTCTTTGCTTTTGTCATTGGACTATCCCAACACTCTCTCCTTGTCTGTAAAACCAGTCTCTTATCCTTAATCTTCCTTCACACTTCTACCACCTTAACTATTCACCTTATCCATGCCGCAGTACAGTCTTCTTTGCATTCTTCGTCGTTCCTGCAGCCTCCATCTCCGACACTCCTCTCCTTGTCATGTCCCTACAACTCCAGTCTCTTATCCTTAATCTTCCTTCACACTTCTACCACCTTAACTATTCACCTTATCCATGCCGCAGTACAGTCTTCTTTGCTTTCTTTGTCTTTCCTGCAGCCTCCATCTCCGACACTCCTCTCCTCGTCATGTCCCTACCTCTCCAGTCTCTTATCCTTAATCCTCCTTCACACTTCTACCACCTTAACTACTCACCTTATCCATGCCACAGTACACTCTTCTTTGCATTCTTCGTCGTTCCTGCAGCCTAAATCCCCAACACTCCTCTCCTCGTCATGTCCCTACAACTCCAGTCCCTTATCCTTCCACCACCTTAACTATTCACTGTAGCCGCCACATTCTTCTTCGTTCTTGTGTATTTAATCGGTGTCACTCCGCAGGGCCTGAGCATGACGCTGGAGGGTGTGGACCGGCACGTCGAGGGCACCTACGTCTGCACGGCCAGCAACGGCATTGGAGAACCCCAGAGTGCCGACATGTCCGTCTACGTCAACTACCCACCCGAGATCATCACTGAGAAGGTACGTGTTGGACGGCATGGAAGGAAATTGCAGAGGAGTCCAGATCATGAAGTGCCAGATTTTTAGCTCCTCTAGTGGGCCTTTTTGCTCCTCTAGTGGGTCTTTTTGCTTCCCTGTCAGGCCTTTTTGTTCCATCTATCAGGCCTTTTTGTTCATATAGTTTGCCTTTTGTTCGTCTAGTGGGCCTTTTCATTGTATCCAGAAGGCCCTTTTTTTCATCAAGCAGGCCTTTTTGTTCCTCTACTGGCCTTTTTGTTCCATCTAGCAGGCCTTTTTGTCCCTGTTCTTGTTCTTTGCCCTTGAGGTGCCTCCCTTGCTGTTGACAAAAAAGAATGTATGCTTATCTCCACTCTAAATTCCAGTGTAATTCACTTTTTGGTCTGCTGCGGGTCTCTCGTGAGACAGCCAGCCGTTCCCCTATGGAAAGAGCTCAGTGACCGATCTTTGGGGAGGACTGAGACCACTCGCGCACAACACACCGCGACAACGAGGGGTCACAACTCCTCGCATTACGTCGCGTACCTACTCACTGCTAGGTGAACAGGAGCTACACGTGAAAGAAGATAAACCCAACTTATCTTCATCCAGTCGGGGAATCGAACCCCTGTCCTTCTGGTTGTGAGGCAGACGCTCTAACCACTGAGCTACCCTGTGTTGAAATTTGGAAATAGAATTACATCTAGATTCACAGAAGGACAAGAGACGCACACACTCGCATATAATTCTTTCGTTTAATAGTTTCCCAAGACTCCAAAAAATTATAGTAGGACAAAAGACGCATACACACTCATATAATTCTTTCGTTCAATAGTTTCCCAAGACTCTATGCAATCTCTCCTCCCCAGACCACCGTGCGTACCGGCGAGGGGGACAAAGTGGAGCTGGTGTGCATCGTCCACGCCCGGCCGAACGCCAAGGTGGAGTGGAGCAAGGACAGCAGCCCCATCGAGGACCCGGGACACTCCGAGGAGATGGACAAGGGCCACCGACACTCCATCCAGATCAGCGACGTTACTGAGAGCGACTTCGGCGAGTACAAGTGCACGGCCACAAACGATTACGGCTCCTCCTCGGCCTCCATCCACCTCACGGGTAAGAAGGGGATGAAGGAGGGATGTGTTCTGGTATATTTATGCATTGAGAGGTTTAAATAAGGGCTCTCGATATTCAAGTAAGAGGGGAGAGGTGTAAATAAGGGCTCTCGATATTCAAGTAAGAGGGGAGAGGTGTAAATAAGGGCTCTCGATATTCAAGTAAGAGGGGAGAGGTGTAAATAAGGGCTCTCGATATTCAAGTAAGAGGGGAGAGGTGTAAATAAGGGCTCTCGATATTCAGGTAAGAGGGGGATGAAGGAGGGGTGTGTTCTGGTTTATTTATGCATTGAGAGGTGTAACTAAAGGCTTTTTCTGCGATACTGAGGTTGGGATTTTTTATTTACTTTTATTTTTTCTACAGTAGAGGAAACAGTTCAAGGGCAAAGAAGAGGAAACGATGAAAATTAAAAAAAGCCCAATACTCACTGCTCCTACACATGTTTCCACCCGACACGTCACTTATTTTCAAAGGTCAAAAATGAGATCAGTCGGGGCCTAATGAGCATTTTTTTAGATTCACAGTACAGAAGTAGAGTCAAACTACCACCAGGGGTCATAATCCTAAAACTAAAACTAATAATGTAAGTAAAGTTGTCAGAGGCCTCCACTCCTCACGTCACCTACTTTCAAAGGGCAAAAAGGAGATTAGTCAGGCCCTCGTGAGTGTGTTTTTGGGGGTTCATGGTACAGAAGAAGGGTCCAGTTACTATCACCAGGGCCATTGGCAGACGTTTCCACCCCTCATGTCGCCTACCTTCAAAGGCCAAAAAGAAGCTTAGTTGGGGCCTCGTGAGTGTGTTTTTGGGGGTTCATGGTACAGAAGAAGGGTCCAATTACAATCACCAGGGCCATTGGCAGACGTTTCCACCCCTCATGTCGCCTACCTTCAAAGGCCAAAAATTAGCTCAGTTGGGGCCTCGGGAGTGTTTTTTTAGCTCCATGGTACAGAAAAGAGGGTCAAACTACCACCACCAGGGTCATAAAAGCTGTACCTCCCCTGGAAATGCCCACAACTCCAACAAAAGCCTTGTCAAATGTTTCAGAATATGACCCTCAGTCTCGGCTAAGGTTTAATGAAGGTGGAGGCAGCAGGTTATGTTTCTGTAATTCTAGATTTTGATGTAGACTGAAGTGGTGTCGGCGGTTATGTTTCTGACCAGTGATACAGATTGAGGTGATGCTGGCAGGTTATGTTTCTGTAGTTCTAGATTTTGATGTAGACTGAAGTGGTGTTGGCAGTTATGTTTCTGTAATTCTTTTTTATATAGACTGAAGTGGTGTTGGTGGTTATGTTTCTGGCCAGCGATACAGATTGAGGTGATGTTGGCAGGTTATGTTTCTGTAATTCTTTTTATATAGACTGAAGTGGTGTTGGGGGTTATGTTTCTGACTAGCGATACAGATTGAGGTGATGTTGGCAGGTTATGTTTCTGTAATTCTTTTTATATAGACTGAAGTGGTATTGGTGGTTGTTTCTGTAATTCTTTTTGATATAGACTGAAGTGGTGTTGGCGGTTATGTTTCTGACCAGCGATACAGATTGAGGTGATTTTGGCAGGTTATGTTTCTGTAATTCTAAACACCATTCCTTCATCCAGGGTACCCCAAGCCGCCCCATGTGACCAGCGACCCCAACGGCGGCGAGGAGACGTCCTACACCCTCACCTGGGAGACGGAGAGTTACTACCCCATCCTGGAATACCGCCTCCGTTACCGCAAGGACAAGGTAAGGGGATGAGGGGGAGGTTGAAGCCGAGGGGGAGGTTGAGGCCGAGGGGGAGGTTGAGGCCAAGGGAGAGGAGGAGGCCAAGGGGGGGGTTGCATTTCACGGACCACAGACATATATCATAGTACTTGTGAGAACTTATAAATGTCCTCCCAAACTTGCCTATATCACCCATAGTTGGGAGGAACTCATAAAAGGTGTCCTCGGGTGCCGTTTCCAAGTTGTATTTCTCGGCTGAGGTTGAGGGAGGAGGAGGAGGCTGAGGCTGCATTCCGCAGGCCACAAACATATATCATAGTACTTGTGAGAACTTATAAATGTCCTCCCAAAGTTGCCTATATCACCCATAGTTGGGAGGAACTCATAAAAGGTGTACAAGTCCTCAGGTGCCCTTTGCAAGTTGTATTTCTCTAAGTGATTCTAACTTCCTACTCTCTCTGCAGATTGAATTTAAAAGTGACTCAAAACCTTATTCTTTCTTGCAAATATCCTCCCAGACTTGCCCTATATCACTCGCACTCAGGAGGAACTCGTACAAGGTGTTCCCAGGTGACATTTGCAAGTTCTCTGAGTGAATCTAAACTCCTATTCTCTCTGCAGATTGAATTTAGAAGTGACTCAAAATCCTCTTCTCTCACAGATTAAATTTTGAAGCGACTCTAACCCTTACTCTCCCAGCCAGGCAACGTGCTTCCAGGGACTGGCCGGAGGACACAGGGAGGGGATTGATATGAGGCGGCGGACCTGGAGACAGACGGCCTGGTCTTGAAGCGACTCTAGCCCCCCTCTCTCCCCAGGCCAACGTGTCCTCAGACCTTCCCGCGGACTGGCAGGAGGACACATATGAGGCGGCGGACCTGGAGACAGACGGCCTGGTCCACCGCATGAAGCACACCCTTGACGGACTCCAGCCGGCCACCGACTACCACGCCGCCATTCAGGTCAAGAACAAGTTCACGTGGAGCGCCAACACCGAATACGCCTTCTCCACCAAGAAAGGTGAGCGTGTGTGTGCCTGTCTGTATGTTTTTTGTGTTTTTCCCTCGGCGATCACAAATATCCACAACCAAAATTTAACATCCTACTAGAGCTAAGGACCTGCTTCAGAAATATAAGTCAGACATCATGAAGAACCTGTAAAAAATAAAATGCAAATGCTCAATCAGTGGACGTTGCCAGCCAGTGCTTCGTAACGGCTTTCATATTTGCTGCTCATGTCGTCCCTGTCACTTATGAGACCAGGAAGGTGGATATCAGAAAGTGGCTCTGTCTTTTGACCATAAGCTGAGCCTCTTTCGATCAATTCCTTATCATCCCTGGTAGTCATGATGCTAAAAAAGTGGATATCAGGAAGTGGCTCTGTCTTTTGACCATAAGCTGAGCCTCTTTCGATCAATTCCTTATCATCCCTGGTAGTCATGATGCTAAAAAGGTGGATATCAGGAAGTGGCTCTGTCTTTTGATCATAAGCTGAGCCTCTTTCGATCAATTCCTTATCATCCCTGGTAGTCATGATCCTAAAAAGGTGGATATCAGGAAGTGGCTCTGTCTTGATCATAAGCTGAGCCTCTTCCGATCAAGTCCCTGAAGTTATGTGTTGCCGGAAGTCCTTGCATAAAGTCATAGGATAGTGTTTTCGTCAGTCCTTATGCACCATCGCAATCAGTGCTCGCATTGGGGGAAAAAAACTGGAAAATTGGATAGAAAAAAATTACATAAAACATAGACTGGTAAATATTCTGTGTTTTTTCTGGAGTATGAACAAGCAACCATCGCTATTTTTATTTTTATTTTTTTACGGTAAAGGAAACAGTTCAAGGGCAAAAAAAAGGAAACAATAATGATAAAAGCCCACTGCTCACCTGCTCCTGTCTTGAACTTTTACTACTCAGAACGCCTTATCCGTATCTATGTTGGGAGGCTCTCATGAATAATACTCTCCTATTTCTGAGTGGCTATGAACTTGCACTCGTAAAACTCATAACTCTGTCGGCATACGTTGGAACACTTTACAAATCAATCTCTTTAGGGACGTAACCTAAACACACTATTGGTACACGGTGGAACACTTTACATATCAATCTCTTTAGGGACATAACCTAAACACACTATTGGTACAAGGTGGAACACTTTACAAATCAATCTCTTTAGGGACATAACCTAAACACACTATTGGTACAAGGTGGAACACTTTACAAATCAATCTCTTTAGGGACATAACCTAAACACACTATTGGTACAAGGTGGAACACTTTACAAATCAATCTCTTTAGGGACATAACCTAAACACACTATTGGTACACAGTGGAACACTTTACAAATCAATCTCTTTAGGGACGTAACCTAAACACACTATTGGTACACGGTGGAACACTTTACATATCAATCTCTTTAGGGACATAACCTAAACACACTATTGGTACACGGTGGAACACTTTACATATCAATCTCTTTAGGGACATTACATATCAATCTCTTTAGGGACATAACCTAAACACACTATTGGTACACGGTGGAACACTTTACAAATCAATCTCTTTAGGGACATAACCTAAACACACTATTGGTACACGGTGGAACACTTTACAAATCTCTTTAGGGACGTAACCGAAACGAATAGCGACGGATGGTTGTTGTTATATTCCCCGATGCGAATACTAATTGCCATGACGTGTAGGGACTGGCAGACACCCCCCTTAATCCGAGAACGTCGGCAGACCCTTTTTAGGGCTTTCACGAGTTGTGGGTGTGGTACGGTGGACCCTAAAAAGGGCTCGCCATAAAACACCTAACTTGAGCTAATTGTAGGTGCTGGTGGCATAGTGCAATCCACCATGAATGCCCCGGGTCATTGTGGTGGGTGAGTGATCTTGAGGTGGGCTTTTTTGTCATAGGTGGTGCTGTAAGGTCATGGCATACTGAATCAGCTATCCATACAGTAATCACTCGTCAAATTCTCTATGGTAGACAACAAGTGACTCTTGGCTAGATGCCACGTGTCACGAGACTGTTTATTTTGTAACAAACACCACCCAAAAAGAATGGAGTTTGAGTACAAGTAAATATTTTTAACGGCTTTATGGTTATGAGAGGAGTACTCTGATGTACATTCCATGCTCTTTTCATAGTCTCAAAATGCAGTGTAATTTTGTCGTTTCTCGGCCACTTCTCAGCTTTCCCATAGCCGAGCGGGTTAATCACACCACCACCCAGCGAGACATGGAACACTCGAAGGGTTAACTTGTGTAAAAAACATACCATGGCTGAAGACTAATTGACTAGATTTGTACTAAAGTTATTACTAGTGTGTGTGTAAAAAAATATATAATAACGTGTATGTGTTGTAAATATGTGACACTCTAATTTTATTTCCATAACTGTAGACTAAATGCTTATGTATAATGTTCACGGTCCATTCCATCACTCGATAAGGAGAATTTTCACCTTTGTGCCATATCATAAAGCCTAGCATGGCATGACCTCATCCACCCCAGTCAGAGAGAGAGGGAGAGGGGGAAAGGGGTGAGAGATAGAGAGTGAGAGAGCACATGCAAGAAAGATTATAAAAATGTTTTCCTTGTGCATGGAAGAGAAAGATGGAGAGGGAGAGCGGGTGTGAGAGAAAGAGTGAGAGAGAGAGAGAGAGAGAGAGAGAGAGAGAGAGAGAGAGAGAGAGAGAGAGAGAGAGAGAGAGAGAGAGAGAGAGAGAGAGAGAGAGAGAGAGAGAGAGAGCACATGAAAACAGATCGCACATGAAAGAAAGATTATAAAAACGTTCTCCTTAATGCATGGAAGAGAAAGAGGGAGAGGGAGAGCGGGTGAGAGAGAGAGAGAGAGAGAGAGAGAGAGAGAGAGAGAGAGAGAGAGAGAGAGAGAGAGAGAGAGAGAGAGAGAGAGAGAGAGAGAGAGAGAGAGAGAGAGAGCACATGAAAACCGATCGCACATGGAAAGAAAGATTAAAAAAAATATTCTCTTTATGCATGGAAGTTCCACCCACTACCACCACCACCCCCTCTGCCACCCAACCCACAACCACCACCACCTCCACCACCACTCTACCCCCTTCCACCCTAGCGGAGGGCTCAGAGGGTGGAGTGGATGGCGCCACCCAAGGTTCGTAGCCCCCTGCCCTGGCCCTGCACCACACACCTCTCTCTCTGCTTGGCCTTGAGCTTGAATCTGAGGAGGGTCTTTCAGTCGGCCATTTCAGACGGAGTTAGAAGGGGCATTCCACGATATATCACCCCTTTTTTTTCTTCTTTTTTTTCTTTACTTTTTGTGTTTCGCCATCTGGACACGTATTTTGCCGAAGGATTTTGACTGGATTCATGAGACTGTTTACCGATACAGTTTCAACATTCCACGATAAATCACCCCTTTTTTTTCTTTTTTTTTCTTTACTTTCTTGTTTTTTTTTGTTTTACTATCTGGACACGTATTTTGCCAAAGGATTTTGACTGGATTCATGAGACTGTTTACCGATACAGTTTCAACATTCCACGATAAATCAACCCTTTTTTTCTTTACTTTTTGTTTTTTTTGCTTTATTTCACTATCTGGACATGTATTTTGCCGAAGGATTTTGACTGGATTCATGAGACCGTTTACCAATCCCGTTTCAAGTTGATTTCCGTCGCGACTCGTTTGGGGTATGTCCGCCAATCTGTACACTCCCCCCACCCCCCCCACCCCAATCAATACGCATATCGCAAAAAAATTAAAAACCTGAAAAACTGAGCGAAACGTGTAAATTTTGAATACCGTCATAAACACATCATTAGTTTGGCGAGTTTTATATTTTCACATCTTACCTCATTTTTTGCCTGGGTAGTTTTTTCTTATGGTGTGCGTACTGACGTGGGGAAGCATACGGATTGGGGTACGTACCCTAAATGAGCTGGGATGGAAATTAACCTTACTGGACGATCAAGACCTCAAGCGTACGTGTCCCTGGTCTGTCCTGGAATGCCCCGTAGCCTCAAGTCATGGTGGGGGAGGGTGACTGTTTTTTATTTATTTTGACCTCCATCAACATCCCATTAACTAAAGTACAAAAGTGAATGCAGGGATGAGTAAACACTCCCCGTGACACTCCTTAACAAAGACCCACATTTAGATTTTTTTTTTATAAGTAATTTCATAAAGTGTATGGGTCATAATTACAAGACATTTCACCGCCCAAGAACACATATTTGACAAGGCTTTCGTAGGAGTTGTAGGCATTTCCGAGGAGTAGTTTTATATAAGACCCTGGAGCTAGTTTGCCCCTTCCTCTGTACCGTGAACCTGAAGAAACACTCATTAGAACCCAACTGACCCCCTCTTTGACCTTTAGAAATAGCTGATGTTAGAAGCGAAAGTGTCTTGTAATACCGACCTATATGTTCGTGGGGCTTTTAAACCAACATGTGAAGGGAGGAGGAACACAGAAGCCCAACCCATCCTCTCATCCTCACTGTTTGTACCCCAGCATCCGTCCACCTCCACCATGATGCCTCTTCTACTAAAACTTAACTTCCCTATGATATTTTTCGCTTTAGTTCTGCTTAGTTTTTCCTTTTTTCAGCGTGAGATATTTTGCTTGGAGGGATTGATACTAACATGTTTCATCCTCACTCTTTGTACGCTACCATCCAAGTCCACCACGATTTCTTTCCTGCTAAAACTTGCCTTCGACATTTTTCGCTTTAGTTCTGCTTGGTTTTTCCTTTTTTTTAAGAGGGAGATATTTTGCGTGGAGGAATTGCGACCAACACCTTTCATCCTCACTCTTTGTACGCATCCACAATTTCTTTATTACTAAAACTTTACTTGCCTTCGACATTTTTCGCTTTAGTTCTGCTTCGGTTTTTCTTTTTGAAGTGTGAGAATATTTGCTTGGAGGGAAAGCTACTAACACGTTATTTTCTCCTTTGCATTAGCTTTATTTCATTCCCTGGTGGTCGCTTCCAGTCATCATTCTATTATTTTAACCATGTAACCCGTCCTCTAACTGCTTGTGAAACTAACGAACCCATTTTTACAGCTATTCAATTGCGTTCACTTATTTTCTCAGCACACAAACCTTCCAACGCGACAGCTGATCACCTTGGCAGAAGCGCTCACCCTGACGAACCCATTTTTACGGCTATTCAATTACATTCACTTATTTTCTCAGCACACAAACCTTCCAACGCGACAGCTGATCACCTCGGCAGAAGCGCTCACCCTCTCTCATTGTTGTTCCCTCAAATGATACACTCCGAGCCTTCAACACTGTCTCACTTAAGCAGCTTGGCACTTTGACCCTTATCCATCCTTTTCCAGTCTCATTTTACATATATCTTTTGCTTGCACTTAACTCTTCATTTGCACGTCATTCTCTGGGTGGTTTTGTGTGTGTGAGACTGTGTGATTGTGTGTGAATGCTTTGCCATCATGTATTCTCCAGCATTCGCCGGTGTTTCTCTATTTATAAACACAAAACTGTTGCTTCACATTTACACTCTCTTTAAATAACCCTTAGATGGCGGCAGTATTTGAAGAGTAGCTCCCCCAAAAAAGAATGGTGTATATTTAGTCACTGCCAACTTTAGGACCGCAGTAAATACTTACGCCGCATAAGAGGTGTTTTAACTATCATCTTTATACAGATTCCACCGCAATCTGGAAGTGTGGTTATATTTCTGCAAAACTAAACCGACTAACTGAATTCTGGACCGTCTGTATAGAGTTTCACCGCCTTCTAAGGGTTAATGATTCAACTGTAGTCTTGCTCATGCTGTTATGTCCAGATTTACCTTCCACCGCATATTTCAGCTTTTTCATTTACTATCTTCAATTTCTAGCAAGATTCGTACGTGCATGAGTTGGTCATGTAACACAGTACGTTCAGGTTAACCTTGCACCACATTCTTGTAATATTTCATTCTATTCCGTCTTTGGATTCTACAGACACATATTGATTCCATGCAGGTTTTATTTAGTGTGTGTCCGTGTATCGAGCCGCTCCGCCTTAGTTGCGCTTACATGGCTCCGAGACCTCTGCGGATGTTCGGGACGCTTTTATAATTCAGTTACTCTATCCTACCTGTGTGCATAACCAGAAATCCCCTCGATGTACCACTAATAACTGTATATACTTGCTTTTTATTACAAGCATCATGAGATTCAGGCTCAAGAACTATCATTCATACACACAGCGCTAAATGCAGCAGCCGTGATACTCAATTTCATGGCTGGCAAGAGTGAAATTAAGATATGCGAAGTAGGAAACAATTGCCGTGGAAATAGTTTACTACTCCTGAACATACAGAAAACATCAAAGTTAAGTGTAATTATAATTGTCACCTTAGCAAGCAAAACACTGGAATCCCCTTGTGTGTGTGGACTAAGGAGTTATGTCATTTTTCTTGCTGAAGTCACCATTTTCTTGCTTAAGTCACCATTTCCACCATTAAAAATAAGCCCCATTAGCTACTTTATCCCAAACATTATTTTTACCACATTCCAGCGTCTCCGGAGGATTTGTGTGACCTCGTACCACTTTGCATTTGGAAACAACACCTCCCAAATAGAATGTGACTTTTATCGACTGCCTTCATACAAACTTTTTCCTTCACATTGGTCTTTCCTGGAGCAGTCAAAATAACCAGTAACTGTCGGCTTTTTTTTTCAACAGTGGCTGTGTTTAGCTCTTGCAGCATTTGTCTTCACTTCATACTTTACGTAGAGTGCCGTCCTCATTCTCTGTTGCTCACTTTACTAATCTTGTTACCAGTCTGTGCATTGTCCTGCTTAAACTAACAAACTCAAAAGTGGCTAAGAATTTCCATTTTGTTGGCTTCAGAAATCCTAAGCTTACAAAATGTTCCAAGCCAAGCTGCATAATAATGATTGTTATATGTGAAGCTGATAAATATGTGAAGATTAAAAGTGAAATATAAAGTACTGAGAAACTTGTAAAATATGAGAACATAATCCTTTATTAAGTATCATAAATTTTCTTTAATTTAGGATATTTTAGCGTTCCCAACATTTAAACGAGAGTAGAGCAGCCTTGGGCCAATATGCTAGATGAAAAATTATCGGCACTGACTGTCTCATATGACCACGACAGAGATGGCGGTCCACCACGTAACCGACGGGGCTCCTGCCTGCAGCCTCAGCGCCCTGCTCCTCCTGCTGCCCACGCTGATGCTGCTCAGAACCTAAACTCCCAAGACTAGTTCCTGCTACACCAGGTGTGTGATAAGGAAAAAGGCTGACTGTACAGGCCTCTACTGTGTTTTAAGTTATTTTTATTTAAAGGTTAACCCCTACACTACAATTAGCATGGATTTGGCCTTCACTTGTAGCATATAGTCCCAGGTCTTTCTCTGCCTCTGTCGTGGCTAGTGGAGTGTTTCCCATGTTGTATTGGTGGTATGCTGGATATCCCCTCCCAAAGTGTATGACTACATTTTTCTTCATTGAATTGTAGCAGCCACTTTTTGTTCCATTCCTGTAGCTTGGTGATGTGTTTTTGTAGGAAATTCACAGTCAAGGGGTTAATTAATATCAAGCAGGCAGTTTTACAAGGATATCCTTATGTCAAAGTTAACCTGGTTTTAAAGAAATAACCTAGTCAATCCGAACACCAAGCCCTGCAGGCCCTGTAGTGTGAAGCCAAGTCACGGCCGAGGGATGAGGCAGATAGGAAGGAGGATTTGCTAGTCTGAACCTTCATGAAGAAGGCATTTCACCACCTCAACCCCATAAAGTGACTGCAATAACTCACCTACCCTGATGAACGTGGGTGGTTGCTGCTCATATTCCCCCCGACTGATTCCCCTTTGAACATTTCCTCCACCCCCTCAATTATCCTCTGGTGTATGCTCCCCATCTGTAGTTAGTGTACTGCAATAAGAAATATGTAGTTGGAGGTATGCTTTAACCTCACCAGCATCACACACTCATCAACCAGAGTAAGGGGAGGGTCTTCCAGTAAGTTAAGGGGGTCTTCCAGTAAAGTTAAGGTTGAAAACAAAGCATTTTAACACAAAACCTAAATACTGTGCAAACATTATGAACAAAATCAGTAATCAACCTTAACTCAGGCAATTTGTTTTCTCTTTGCAGATAAGTTTCCACTGCCTCCCACGTCCTAATTGGCTTAAGAATCAAGTTTGCTTCTGCTTCATCTCAGCAGTCTCAAGCTTCCATCTGTGACCAGTCAAACACGACGTTATCTCAAGAAAAAAAAATTTAATTAGCTGTAATTGGTTTAAATGATTGTTACATTATTAGACTTGCATCCCTGAGTATTATATTTCATTAGTTACCGTGTCAGGAAACATAAGTGTAGCACTGCAGTGAAGGCGTCATCTTGGTTGTATTAGGGCCGGGTTTGTGTGTGCTGATAGCAGTGTGGTGCCGGCAGTGACCTCCGTTGCTGCTGGTGCTAAGCTAGTCACATCATGGTTGCTTGAGTTGGTGCTTCTGAATCACACAAGTCTGAAAGAGAATAAGGTAAATAATACTTTTATGCTCTGTGGAAGGAACTAGGAAGTTCTGCTTAGCTTCTTTCAGAATGATGCAGCTGTCAAGGCCAAGCTGAAGCAGTCAGTATATGGTAGTGGTGTGACAGGATTTAAATGGCATACGTTCGGAGCAGTTAGCAAAATTTAGCTTAATATTCATCAAAGCTCAAAAGTTGCATTACAATTCAAAATTTGGAAACAAGAATGCCAGAGTGGGCAGCAGTGTGTGTGTGTGTGTGTATGTCCAGAGTGGGCAGCAGTGTGTGTGTGTGTGTGTGTGTGTGTGTGTGTGTGTGTGTGAGAGAGAGAGCAAGCTGTTACCTGTCCGGGCAGTACTCTGCGTAGTTCTGGCCGAGCAGGGAGATCCTCCAGCTCAGGGCGAGTCGGTGTTGCAAGCAATGGGCCCTTCTGCCAGCGCTGGGTCATGGCCACCCCCCCATCCTTGTGGTCGTGCCTGGCCGAGCGCCATGGGGCCATGCTGCTCCCTACATGCTGAGTGGGTGTATCAATGTTTCTTGAATCTGCCCCCCCAAAAAAGTGTGACTGGTATTCATTTAGTAAATAATCTGCAAAAAAACAGTAGGTTGGTCAGTTTGGCCTTAGGTGTCAGCATTCTAAGAACTGATGAAATTGGATATATGTGTGTATATATATATACATATATAAATGTATATATATATACATACACAACTTGGTTCCTGTCAAACAGTTTGGTTCACAGTGAGGTAATAATCCCCACACTCACCTAACCTCACGGGAGTGCCTGAGGCCACCAGTGTTATGCGGTGGGTGTTCAGGCATCTCTGTGTACATATGGATATAATGGATCTTTTCCCCTGCTCTTATTCTTAATCAAACTGGCAAAGCCACAGAACACTACTGGTGAATGAGTAAAGAGTGTCAGTCACTCTTTCTAGTGGAAAAATTGGCTGTTGGCAGAAGGCTGGGTCACTCCAAAACAATGGGTCATCTCAGCTTCCTGGAGTCAAAAAACATGTCATATTTATTTTAAGTAGCTAAAACACAATTCCTGTTTTTAATGAGATTAGAGTATACCTATGATTTTACAAGGGTTTCATTTCATATTCAACTTGTTTTTAATCGTATGATTATCTTAATCATTTACTTTTAGGATTAAAAAAATTCTCAATCATATGAAAAAAATGCAAATGAACTCTTCCTTTTGTGTAGCAGAAGTAACTGTAGTTGTAAGAAAACTCACATCTGCTGTTGAGAAGACCCTGGAGGGACTGGGCCAACGTTGAGTGTCTGGGGCCGTGGCAAGGCAAAGTCATCAGTGCCTTCTGGTTCATCTTTTAGCTGTATAATTTGTGGCTCATCTCTTCCTGTCAAGGCACTGTGGATTTTGTTCAGTGATGCGGTGACCCATCCTCTTCTTGACACAGTTTTTTCTTCAACGGCCCGTCGTCGTCAGTGTGAGGGTGACCTGCACGGGGCTGCCCAGGTGTTGCTTATCTGAAAGAACATTAATTATAGCCATTGTTAGGTTTAGTTAATGTCCTTGAGTTTGACATTAAATTTTAATGAGTGTTCAGCAATAGCAGTATAGAAATTAAAATTTCTTCACTGTACACCATCACAATATGATTCTTGTGTTCATTTGAAGTCTGAATTGAACATTCCAAAATAAGGGCAGCCAGCACTGCTCAGCGGTAGGCTGGCCCAAGGCATGACCACCAGGGGCATGACTGTGGCCCTAGCCTTGGCCCTTCTTAGCGATCTCAAGGACTTCCGCTCTGGTAAGCAGCTTGTAATACTGATCCTGCCCTGCCGCTGCTACAGGAACACCTTCAACAGTCTTGGGGAACTGTGCGTTGTAATGACAGAGCTGCACAAATTCAATTTTGAGCTTGATGGAGTTATTAATCACCTTGCCTTCAACAAATTAATCATAATAACTATTTATAAAAACTACCATAAAAATAAGCTTTTTCAGTCATGGTGGTCTTTGAGAGGTCACCTGAGTTTTAAGATAATGCTTAGTATCTAAAAGTTTCCTGGAGGCTGTGCTGGCCCACTACAGTGCCACCTGTCTGCTGTAAATAGTAGGAGTGAGGGGATGGGAGGAGCTGGTCTGGTCAGGCACAGCCAAGGCTGACAGGCATGTGGAGAGCAAGAGGGAGAAACAGTGGCATAGTTTAAGCATTTGCAATGTACTACATCATAATAATTCAATTAGAGAACCACTGAAGTAAACATCTGCAGTAGCACATAAATATCCTTGGAACAGCATTTTATAATCATGTTTTCATTTAAATGTAACTTGGTAGTTTATGGTTTCAGCTGTCTGGAAATAACACACTTCTGCTACTCGGATTATGGTCACCAAGGGAATGTTAAAAAAATATTGTGTGTGGAGTGGTGTCTGAAAGTGTGTATGCATTAATGTGCTTGGATAAGTACGTACGTGTGTGTGTGTGTGTGTGTGTGTGTGTGTGTGTGTGTGTGTGTGTGTGTGCACCCATACATGCACACACAAGCAGAGTGGCTGGTCTGGAGGTGCTGTGTGGTGGTGGTGATGGTGCTTGTAAGAAATAGCAAACATCCAGGATCCCAAGACTTTGCTCCATCTCATCCCCTCATGAGAAATTAATAATTTGTGATTGTTGTAGCCTCAAACTTGTGGAAAATTTTATTTATTCTTTTGTGAGTTCTTTGTACATTGTGAAACCTGTAAACTTTTTAAATTAAAGTGGAGTAACATCCAAATGACGTGTTATTTGACCTGTAACAAATCAACTTACCTTGGTTTTGAGGTGAGGCGGCCCAGCCCATCCTTGGTTGTAAGGGTTCTTTGTTGCTACAGCTGCAGCAGGCATTAGTTGGACTTCTTGGATCTAAGTTGGCATGATCTGAAAACTGCTTCACCCTGAAAAAGAAAATTCATTTGTGAGGTGACGAATAAAGTAAAACAACAACAAGCAAAGAGATAGAATGACCAAGTCAGGGGAGTCAGCGGAACTGGCTATCTACTGAGGTACAAGTGCACCCCACCAACGCAGCAGCAAAACAGTACATTTCCACTCAGCCGTATGGCTACACATTCTTCAGAATCTTTTGAAAAGTGATGGGACAAGGACAAAGCCTTGCCTTACTCCAATGTCCATTAGAAAGAAGCTGGACATGCCCTCCTCACACTTTACAGCACTCTCAGTCCCGGAGTACAGGCCAGGCAATAGACCAACTGTCTTGTAGGAGTAGGAGTAAGAAAACAAACTTCTAGACTAGACATCTAAGTATCCCGGTTAATACATGTGTTAATACTCCCGTATAATCTCCTTTCTTACCCTCCCACGTATAATTATAAATATACCTACCCCACAAGAAGCCTAGCAGGTTCCGGCAATACCAATACCACCTCCTCCTCCTCCTCCTCCTCCTCCTCGGTCAGGTGATAACGAGATATTAGTACGCGGTTACCTTGTTTATCACGACGCAAGGATATGACGAATAAACTCACCTGGGTTCTTTGTGACAGCGAAGAACACGAGATAAAAATATCCCCAGTCCCACCCGGTGTCCCTGGCGTGGTATTGCGTCTAAAGTTAGTCTTGTTCCTCTCGTCTTTGCGTTCCTGCCCTTCCCCTTCTTCCCCGCCGCCCTCCGAGTGTGGACTGGCCGAGCGAGCCGCCGAGAATGATCCAGTGACGGCGACTAGTGGTTCAGAAAAGCGCGCTTCGGAACTTTGTAGATTTGACTACGAGTTTACAAGTGTTCACCTTTATCAGTCTGGAGGTAGTATTGTTTCTCGAGAGTATCTACAGAAATACATTACACGAAGATATGAAACGAGGTTGATTAACGAGTTCCATTTAAAGTTTCGCAGATACATACTTGCAAACTGATTCGTACAACAGAGGGTAAAGGAAGTATAAATAACTACTGCATAAGTAATGACGTTTCAAGGCATTGAATTGAGCGATTTCTCCTCCGCTCGTCTCTTAACCTTTCCTCTGAACGATATTTTTAGCAACTTCAGTTCTTTGAGTATATATAATAAAACTTAGTAAATGCATCATAACTTCTTCTGTCTTTCTGTTCTCTTGGGCTTCGTAATCCTTTCTTCCTCCGCTGAGTAATGAACCTATCTTAGCAATGACCATATCTTAGCAATGACCATATCTTAGCAATGACCATATCTTAGTAATGACCATATCTTAGCAATGACCATATCTTAGCAATGACCATATCTTAGCAATGACCATATCTTAGTAATGACCATATCTTAGCAATGACCATATCTTAGTAATGACCATATCTTAGTAATGACCATATCTTAGTAATGACGATATCTTTGTAATGACCATATCTTAGTAATGACCATATCTTAGTAATGACCATATCTTAGTAATGACCATATCTTAGTAATGACGATATCTTTGTAATGACCATATCTTAGTAATGACCATATCTTAGTAATGACCATATCTTAGCAATGACCATATCTTAGTAATGACCCTATCTTAGCAATGACCATATCTTAGCAATGACCATATCTTAGCAATGACCATATCTTAGCAATGACCATATCTTAGCAATGACCATATCTTAGTAATGACCATATCTTAGCAATGACCATATCTTAGTAATGACCCTATCTTAGCAATGACCATATCTTAGCAATGACCCTATCTTAGCAATGACCCTATCTTAGCAATGACCATATCTTAGTAATGACCATATCTTAGCAATGACCATATCTTAGCAATGACCATATCTTAGTAATGACCATATCTTAGCAATGACCATATCTTAGTAATGACCCTATCTTAGCAATGACCATATCTTAGTAATGACCATATCTTAGTAATGACCCTATCTTAGCAATGATCATATCTTAGTAATGACCATATCTTAGTAATGACGATATCTTAGTAATGACCATATCTTAGTAATGACCATATCTTAGTAATGACCATATCTTAGTAATGACCACAGCTTAATAATAATAACAGCAAGAGAGGAGTGTCGAGGCACCTCTTCTCCCGAAACTGACCTAGTTCTCTTTTGGCCTCTTCTTCTGGTTATTGTTGTTGGAGCAGCGCCTAGCGGATTTTTGTCGCCTTTATATTTGATTGCGCTTGAGCTGTCTTCCTTGCTGTAAATTAAATAAATAAATAAAATGACCATATCTTTTGTCATTCCATTCTCTTGGGTTAATTCGTGATCCTTCCCTCCCTCCCTCCGCTTAGAGATGACCATAACTTTTTTTTTTTGTCCCTGTGCTTCTTTTGTGCTTGTTTTTGTCCTTGTCCTTTTTTTCTCTCGCGCTCCGTAATCCTTTCCTTCCGCCCTTTGCTCTGGGGACTATAGTAATCTTTGCCGTGGAGAATTTACTGTGCTCTTCAAAGGCGGCGCCCGACGATGTATATAATCTCTTGAATTCGGCCGTTTCCGGATTACATAGAGAGAGAGAGAGAGAGAGAGAGAGAGAGAGAGAGAGAAAGAGAGAGAGAGAGAGAGAGAGAGAGAGAGAGAGAGAGAGAGAGAGAGAGAGAGAGAGAGAGGGGTGAAAAAACATATGGGTGGGGAGACGATGCGTAATCAGGCAGGGGGTCGGGGCGGTCGCAGGGAAATGAGTTGAAGCACTAACAGACTGCACAGGAGGGGGAGCACTACATATACAAGCAGGGGGCTCCAGAGGATGGTCTTTCATATTTCAGGTAAAGTACGATATTGGCGAAGACTAGGAAGGATTTGCAAAAAGGAGTATGAATGAACATTAACTGCTATGATTTGACGTAATTAATTCTATTCACCGTAATTACTCACTGATTTACTCCAAGTTTTGAGCATACTATTATAGCTGTACAGTCCCTGCTTTATCTAATACAATCCTTGCTTAATCTAATGATGTCAACAAAACTTGTGTGGCAGATGAAACAAGTAAAGAAATACGAACATTCTCTGAGCCTGAGGGGATCCAACCACCTTGAGAGGGATTCAGTCTCAGTGGATTATTATACGTTATATAAAGACAAACTGATAGATAGATAAACAGATAGATGGATAAAGTCTCAAGATATAGTATCACAGTATGCACAACTTAATATTAACTAGATAAGAGTATAAATGCAAAGTTTTGGAGCTATCTGATTAATGTAGAATCACTTAGCTTTAAGGACGGATCAACTAGTCTGGACCATGGGGTCTGTGTGGTCTGATTCTCTATGTAAAAAAAGACTCCTTTATTGTAACAAGGAAGTAGAGGAGTTACGGTTGAAGTACGTACGTTTTCTGAGCTCGGTGACGTCATTGATATTTTGTGGGTGCCTACTCGCCTCTGGGAAGTGGAATTTGATTGTTTCTCCAGCTAGGCAACGTTTATCAATCTTGCAAAGTGAGGTATGGGTGGTTTTTAACACTTGGCAAGCTTGACTAAGACAGCTTACGGCTTAGCGTTGCTTTTTAGCTGCAAACAAATCGAGAAGTTTGCCTCTCCCTCTCCCATACGTTCCGTGGCTCGACAGTCGACACTTCCCGTTCCCGGTCCCAGAATAATCCCAGTTGCCGCACAGACGTCCACCAAGGCAGCACCTGACACCTTCCTCTCCAGAGCACACCCGTCAGTGAGGTGAGTGGTGACGCGTGACAGGATTCCCCGGGAATCTCTACCTGGCTTGATACCTCTCCTACGGCCGCCACTTTCTTGCTGGCCCCACCGCGGCAATGACAATTTCCTGAGCTTCCTATGGGTAATCCTCCCAGGTGGGGGTGGATATAGGGTTTACGAGGTTCCTGTTGTGTTACTGCTGCTGCAGTGCTGCACCACAGAACAATTTAAAGCATCAAAAACACGGCCTCACTTTGAGAAATGGTGCCTTCCAAGCAGGGATCGATGGACGTATTCGTATCTGATATTCCTAATCGATTAATTCGAATACCGGGTGTATTCGTATTCGAACAATTATTCATATAAATCAAAGTATTCTCATTCGTATTCGAGTACAATGAAAAAATATTCGTATTCTGCGAATAATCTGACGAATGCTTCAAAATGTATTATCAGAAACAGCAGCCGTGTACTCGTCGTGTATAGTAAGGCTCGATCGCTGACGAGCAGCGCGGATTCTCGGGTCTGACTCAGTGCCACTGGCCAGTGTGGACTGTGATTGTGTAGCAGTTACGTCAAGATATTTTCAATGAAAAGTATTCAGGAATGTATTCACGAATACTTCCAAGAGGTGTTCGTATTTGTATTCGAATTACAACAATTTGTGTATTCGGATTCGTATTCGGCGGATATTGAAGTATTCGTATTCTAATACACAACTCTAGTATTCACTCCACCCTGCCTCCAAGGAGAGAGTGGCTGGCTGGCGCGTCACGGGGCGCGGGCGGTGCAGGAAGCCGATGGATAGTGGACCTTTACTTTTACGTCAGGCAGCTCGTCCCATCTCTGACCTTGAACCTAAAACTCTCCCCTAAAGCGAGTGATGAGCCTTAACAACACCAGACAGTCACGCGTAACAACACAGCATCACGGAGAGACTAAAATATCCTGAGGGAGATGATTATTAGTAGCGTCAGCGACTCAGCAATGAAAGGCGCACTGGTAAGTCGATCGAGAGAGCAGGGACGAGTTTCCAAAGTTTTCCTGCTGCTTTACCGGGGGAGGTATTTACAAGTCGCGGGTTACAAGCACAAGGACACACAAGAATATAAAATGATTAAACAAACCAGACAGCCTTCTCAGCTTACCTTCCCAACCATATATATATATATATATATATATATATATATATATATATATATATATATATATATATATATATATATATATATATAATGCAGCTAATTCACTATAGTATCAGTATCGGTTGAGTGGCATTTCCATGGCACTGATGCGTTTTTATTATGTTGGGAAGTCTGCGGATAACTTCCCCTGACAGAGGACTTCCCCCGATAACCGCGCAAGGCTTATTTATATTATCAATGAACCCTATGCTATGAAACGGACACTTGCCCCAGCCTTGTCATTAAGCCGCGAATTTTGGAAAATCAACCGCTTTGGTGCGAATCGCCATAACTCCCTTATTTCTGGGGCTACAGAAAAGTTTTCGGTACATATCAATAGACGGCAAAATAAAAGGGCTATATTTTTTAATTAGCGACCGGGCTCGAAAACCGACTCGAAAGGGTAAAAAATCGAATAAATTCGCTAAAAACGACTCTGAAAAAAACTTTTTGAGTTCCCAACGATGAAACCCGCTCATGTTTTGTGAATTTCAAACAACTTATTTAACAAATGATTTAGCCCTACCAATGTGCTTTCCAATATGGTGCATAACATTTCCCTACTCCCAGTAGTTTCGTCGCTAGAGCTCGAAACGTAAACCCTGTCGAGAGCGATTTTGACGAACTCCAGACACTTTGCCGTTTTTGTCTAGTGTGGCCTTGCTATTACGTCTAGAAGGCTGTACTTTGGTATGTAGCCCCTCTTGGCAATGTAGTTTGACCAACTCGAATGATTTTTTGATTGCTCGATTCCAAGTTCGTCGTCGAGCCGTCACAAAATAGCCTGTTTTTCGGCCCTTTTGCCGCGATTTGGACACGTCCTAGTTTTTTGCTTATAACTTTTTTATTTATTTAATGCTTTCCATTTTTTTCTGATTATTAATCTGTATTAAAAAAAACTTTCATTTGCCACCAAGCACGCCTTCCTAGCTTCAGTAGTTTTCGCTCGAGCTCGACCAGGGCTGGTACTTATAAAATTTCATAAATTTCAATCGTAAATCTGGTAATAACTATGAAATATTTTTTTTTTTTTTCATAAGCAGTATGAGATTTCATATCCCTTTCTATAATATAACATGGGTGGGTGATTTCGTGATCGTGAAAGCAAGTGTGGGAACCCTGCATACAATTTTTTTTTTTTGATAATATAGTGATATGAAAGATGGCAAATAGACATAAAAACACAAAACACATTTAATTAATTATTAAATAATATTAGTAAATATGTTTCAAAAATAAGGTTATTGTAACAAACAAACCTGCCCCCTAACGCACGGCCGCTCCCGAAAATTAAGCATTCGCTCAGCCCGCAGCCAGTGTTTCCACGCACCACGCCTTTTCGTTTCTTTGACTGCTGCAACCCCATGAAAGAATGCAGATTATTTCATATCCATCAAATTGTGGGCTAGCTGGTATTCATGCTGAGGTCATAGATATGTGTGTGTCAGCCCAAAGTTGTAGATATGGTGTCAGCAGCCCCAGAGAGTTGGCATCTGCTGTCCCCAGCACAGAGTCTCGAACATCCTCTTGAGCTTTTCATTCATTTGGCCTCTTTCATGAACTTTCATTTCAACCGCTTCGCTTCTAAGTCAGTAATCTTGTATCGCTTCTAAGTCAGTAATCTTGTATATACTATGGTCTCTTGCCACCAATATTCTGCCTATGGTATCTCTTGCTAATTCTGATAACAGTTCCATCAATAACACCAACCACTTCAGGAAAGTCAGCAACCAAACACATTTCTGTCTTTTTTGGAAAGCATCTTGAGTCCCTTTGAATAATTCTTTTTTTTATCTTTATTTGGGCACTTGGGGGCAATTTTATTTTCCATGTGTGGGCCACTCACTGTCTGTTGGGACTGAAGACATCACCATGCATCTGTCTGTTGGGACACTCCCAAGTCATCACCATTACAGGCTGCATTTGCCCCCGTCGAGAGCCTGAGGTTGGTTAGATTATAAAACTTTTCAGCTAGGGAGGCCTCTCTGTATGTCAACAAAAACAAGCACAGGCCAGCATCAAGTGGATCCAGTTCTGTATAACAGTTCATTCGCCAGACGTCTCATCAGTTCTACTTCAAGTCAGTTCACTGACGTACACGCCATTGTTGTTGTCTTGTTTCGCAGTGCCACGCTTGATCTTGTGACCTTCATGTACATGTGACCCGTTGAAGAGTCGATTTATCTTGACCTTAAAATTCGATAGACGAGTCAGTCCCTCTCGCCCTGTCTTACCTTATAGATTTTCTTAACATCTGAATTTTGTCTTACCTTATGAACTGGCTTAAAATGCTATTTTGAAATTTTCTTATATTATGAAGAGCTCAATATTTAATTCACTTAATATCCATCGGCCCAGAGGTCGAGGGGATCATTCGCCGAATCAGTCATTTCACGCGTCGCGACGAAAACCTTCCTGACGCCACAAAAATTAATATATCTGCATAAAAAATCATATATTATGAACACTTCAATATGTTGACTATCTTGTATTACAACAATTTTAAGATATCTATAAAAAAAGTTACTATGACACGCCTGACCCCCCCCCCCCCCCCTCTCTCTCTCTAAACGTGCTCATGATCTCACCGCGCAAGTCTGCTCTCTCCTGCCATGTTAAAAACGACTGTTATTTCTTAATATTTTTCTCTTCTTCCTGGGTGCAGTGGGTCAGTGGTCTCGCTGAGGATGTCGATACCATAAATAGCATATTTTTACTACGCAAAGCAGGTGATGTCACTTATTGTGACTTCGTGAGCTTTCATATTTATCTATTTGTGTATATTTCATGGTGGCAAAACTTACATTACTAGTTTCATTTTTACTAGTGACACGAATTTGTGACTGATTTTCACAATATAATTTCACTCAAATAAGTGAATCAGACTCCACAGAAACATTACCAGTGTGTGTATGAACGAATACAAAGATAAGCACATACTTCGATTTAACTCCAGGATGTCTCGTGGATCATAAATAGATAAAAACAAAATATCCGGATAGACTACTCTTTAGCCCACTACCGTCTCTCGCGGCACAAAAACATTCCCTCTGCCAAGTTTGTACCCCACATTTGGTGATGTTAGGTGGGCCTATTGGTAGCGCAGGCAACTGTTTTATAGTGCCGCCATCTCTCTCTCTCTCTCTCTCTCTCTCTCTCTCTCTCTCTCAACGTGCTTATGATCTCACCGCTCAAGTCCGCTCTCTCCCGCCATGTTACAAACGACTGTTATCTCTTTAAAAATAATATCTCCTTTCTGGGTGCAGTGGGTCAGTGGTCTTTGTAAAATTTCGCACAAATTAGCTGTTGATGTCCGCATAATGGAAAAAAATGAGCTTCCTTTCCGCCCTTTCGAAACCTGTCTTCCCCACCTCTTAACACGCTTTCGTTTTTTACTTGCATAACACTACATAATAAAATAAAATGTTACTTAAATTATTTTTCTGCAACTATGTGTGAGCAATGCAACAAAGGACCTGCAACATTATCGTCTGTATAACAAACCAAACGTTACCTTTTCCAGCAAGGATGGCCAGCCGCGCCAGCTCCGAGGAGTCTTTAGACTTAGCAATGTTCTCCTGCAACGCCTCCCTTCTCAACACCCAGACGACTCAGCAGCAAAGGCCACAGGGTGAGTACTGAGTGAACGTGTCTACATTATTACGTATTATCTATTTATTTATTGTGGACATTATTTATTGATTGATTTATATTATTGTGTACATTAATTATTTATTTATTGTGAACATTATTATTTATTTATTGTGAACATTGTCTACATTATTACGTATTATCCATTTATTTATTGTGGACATTACTTATTTATTTATTTTATTGTGTACATTAATTATTTATTTATTGTGAACATCTAAAGTTTTCATTTGTGAGCCTCAACTACGTGCCTGACCAGTTTTTTCCACTCATCCTTTTTTTTTTTTTTTATCTCTAGAGGTATGTATGCTGGAGCAGCTGATAAAGTTGCAAATTTTGAGCTCGTATTGGGACGGGCTGGGGAGAATGGGAAGGTGGTAAACAAATATTGGAGGTGTGTATGCTGGAGCGACTATATAATGAACATGCAAATTTTGAGACGAATTGGATATCGGTCAATATGGCAGAAAGGGAGATGCATTTGATCCCTACCGATACGGAACGAAGCTTCGTATCCCAAACCGAGACTGCTTCGATCTTAAAACAAACTTCAACCAGGAGATGGCTGGTCTTCACTAGGCAACCAGCATCATGTAGTTGGTAAATATGTTATTGGAGGTATGTATGGTGGAGCGACTAATAAACTTGCAAATTTTGAGACGAATAGGGTAATGAGTAATTGAGGAGTGAGACAAGGACGTGTATTGTACGGGAAGTGACAGTGGGGAATGGGAGAGTAATGAGAATATCCAAACAATGTTATAGTGAGCAGTGGTAAAATACAGGATCGGACGACCTTGATGAATAAATGACAACGAGAGGAGACACGAGTTGGTAGTCAGTGGAGAAGGGGTATACCGGGGACAGGACATGAACGTATTAGAAGAAAAATATACAAAAGGATGAGTGGAACAAACTAGTCAGATATGTTGTTGAGGTTCACAGAAATGAGGCGGTTAGTAACAGGGTCGTCAGCGCCACCCGGGCCGATTTTTAGTTAAGTATGTCACTGTGTAGCCTCATCATCAGGGCGATGCTCGGGAAGTCAATCTGCAGCTCACAATATGGTATGAAATTAGTATTTGTGGGAGGGTATGTCAGTCACAGAAATATGCTAGAGGCCTGCGGGAGCGGAAGAAAATGGGAGTAAAGGTCGCGCTGCAGAGTGACCAATGAATGGGGCGCGGCTTGAGTGATATCACCGCTTCTCCTCCCCCACTTCCTCTCAGCCAGTAGTGTGTTTGCATGCACGTCCTCCTTGTTCTCCCAGGATTACTATCTCTTCTTCTTCTTCTTCCGCAGCGTTATTATCCCGTTTATATACGGGGTCGCTGTTTTTGATGAGTCCTCCATCTAACCCTGTCCTCCGCCACTTCAAGGTCCAAGTTCTTCTCCCTGCCGTCCGCCACAATACAGTCCTTCCATCTCGTCTTGGGTCTTCCTCTCCTCCTTCTGCCACCCACTTCCATGTCCATTATCTGCCTTTCACAACTCCCTTCCTCTCTCCTCATGACATGACCAAACCATCTCAGTCTCGCTTCCTGCACCTTTTTACCCACACTTGCTACCATAACTGTACCTCTTATGACTTCATTCTTGATCCTGTCCTTTCTTGTCACTCCACTCATCCATCTCAGCATTTTCATTTCTGTCACTTCCAATTTTCTTTCACTACTCTTCTTCATTGGAACAGTTTCTAGGCCATATGTCATAGCTGGTCTCACCACTATCTCTATTCATTATTGTTATCATTATTTTCTATTAATATTGATTTGGTGCTCAAGTCGTGATATTGTACACACACACACACACACACACACACACACACACACTACACAGTGGGTTAGGCTTACTAAAGACATCTTAAAAAAAACTAAAAAACATAACATAATGCTGCCTCCCCTCACCACCTCCAGCTCCACGCACCATGTCCGTCATCAGCATGCCAGCCGTCACCACCGCCGCCGCCGCCACGAGTTGCTGGGGGAGGTTTGTGTGTTTTGTGCTATTTATTACTGCTAATTATTGTATGACTCGAGCTTCTCAGTGCCTTTTAAAACTCATGTGTACATTTAAAATTTTGCACATGCATTTCATCAGACAACCGTCAGTTGAACACACTTCTCTGCTATGCACTGAATGTATTCGATCCTGTATGAGCACCAGCCAGGCACATCAGAATAGTGGCCTCCTTGGTTACCATTTCCCTTGGTTACACAGTCTGAGGTGGTGAGGGTTAGCTGGACAACTTTTTTTTATTTCTCTTTATGTTTCATCAACAGGATGGGCTGTCTTGTGGACGAGGATGAACGTGCTGATAATGTGAAGCTGGTGCAAGCCACCAAACAAAAAAATTATAAAGAGTGCAAGAAAATCCTGGAGGAGGGGAAGACAAATGTTGATACAAGAGAAGAGACAACCAGGCGAACTGCACTCCACTATGCAGCCTGTTCTAAAAAAAGTGAAATTCTCAAACTGCTTTTGGAACACAATGCATCCTGCAATGTACAGGACAATTTGGGAAACACTCCCTTACACTTGGCCATAGATAAAAATATCTTGCATTGCTGTGAGATCCTTCTGAAAGTGAACAACCTAGAGGTCAATTTAGCAAATAAGGAAAAAGACACTCCACTACACCTTGCAGCAAAAAAAGGCTTGAAGAATATTATTGACAAGCTGCTGAATCTCAACGCAGATTGTCGTGTTTCCAACGCATCTGGAAACACTCCACTCCATCTAGCAGGAGCTGGGGGTCTTCAGAATGTTGTTGAGAAGTTGCTGGAAAAGCAAGCATACTGTGAGGCAAAAAACAGCTCAGGGGACACGCCGCTCCACCTCGCAGCAGCTGCCGGGCATCGCGACTGCTGTGAGACACTTCTTGAGCACAGAGGCACCACGATTGATAAGGTGAATGATGAGGGAAACACTCCACTTCACCTTGCCGCCAAAGAAGGCAAGTCTGAAGTTGTTGAATTACTTAGGAGAAACAATGCTGACTGCAATGCAAAGAACAATTCAGAGGAGACCCCACTGCACCTGGTAATTATTGAGGATCACCTTGACTGCTTCCAAAAGATTACAGAATTCACAAATCTGGATATAAATTCAAAAAAGAAAGATGGCCTCACACCACTCCACTGTGCGGCCAAAAAAGGCAACGCAGAAATCATCAAGCAGCTGCTGAGCCACAATGCAAACTGCAACAAAACAAATAATTGGGGAGAAACTCCGCTGCACCTGGCCATCACCAAGGGCCACCTCAGCTGCTGCGAGGAGTTACTCAGATGTGACAGCTTGGAAGTTAATGAGAAAAGCAAGAACAATGAAGCCCCATTGCACCTGGCAGCAAAAATGGGTCAAAGGGATGTCTGCGACCTTATCTTGACCCACAAAAAAGAAGAGACTGATATTGATATACTACAAGACAGAAGCCGTAAGACCCCATTACATTTAGCAGCACAAAACAGCAATGATAAAGTGGTAGAGCTACTGCTGGAAAAGGGTGCCAAGTGGAAGCATCGAGACAAACAATCATACATGGCTCTCCACTACGCTGCTGAGAATGGTTGTGAAGAGTCATGCCAATATTTAGTGAATGTTTTGAATGAAGACCCAAATAGGAAAACATTAAAGTTAACCCTGAATGACAAGAAAACTCCCCTTATGTTGGCAGCCAAGAATGGACATTATAAATGCTGTGAGAGGCTGCTCTTTGAAGATATTGATGCCAAGGACAAATTTGGAAATACTGCCCTCATGTATGCCATAGAGAGTGGCTTTCTGAAGACTGTTACTACCCTCTTAGAAAAAGGTGCCAGCACACAATTATTCAACTGTAGAAAAAGAACAGTCCTCCATCAGGCAGCAAAGGCAAAGGCAGATGAATGCCTCAAGCACTTACTAAAATATTCAGACACTGAGGAGCTCGTATCTGCCAAGGAAGGTAAATATGGCTTCACTCCACTACACGAGGCTATCAGCAACGAAGCTCTTACATGTGCCAAGGTCTTACTTGACCACGGTGCATCCACTCTGGAGAAATGCAAAGAAGGGATGACTCCTTTGCATCTGGCAGCAAAACAGGGAGATCCAGGACTCTGCTCATTGCTAAGTTCTGACAAGGAGAAGGTGAATGTGGAAAACAAAGATAATCAAACACCACTGCATGTAGCAGCAATGCATGGATGCAGGGATGCCTGTAAAGTACTCTTGAAGACAAAGGGCATGAAAGCATTGGCTAAAGATAAGAATGGTCAAACAGCCCTTCACCTTGCAGCAGACAAGGGGCACCACCAAGTGCTGAAATTAATCATAAAGAAAGTATCTCCCGCTGAAAAAGATGATGACGGCTCCACGGCTCTCCATTTGGCTGCCCGGAACAATCACCTGGAATGCTGCATGAGTCTGCTGGAGGCAAGCAGGCGCCTCATTCGTGTAGTGGACGGGAATGACAAGCTGGCCTTGGATATTGCATTTGAACAAAAACATGATGAAGTGTTTGCGTTTCTGATGAGAAACTTCAGACGAAATAAAATGGATAATACAAACAGGAATGAGAAAAATGATGAGAGAGCCTCACGCTTCCACAAGTACATGCACCAGGCACTGCAGGGGGCGGAGCCGAGGCCGTGAGTTATCCATCTCTTTTCGGTGACTGCTTCATTAGAGAGTCTGTAAATTTTTAAGTATCCAAAGTTTTCCTTTATTTCAGTAAATTTTTATCACATTTACAGAAATACAGACCTATTAATTAATAGTTCACCTTCTTTGACAACTGTGGTTTATGACAATGCCTTCAGCTACAGCAGCACTGCATGAGTGGTTCAGGAGCCTGATCACTGTTCGTCTATCCCTACAGGGCTGCCGCTGAGGCCATCATTGACAGTGAGTGGTGGGAGGCAGGCTTCTTCCCACAGCACACAGAAAACTCTGGGGAAAACGATAAGCATTATTGTAGCAATTTCCGGGAGCTGATAAAACATCACCCAAGCCTTGCCCTAAAGGCCCAGAATTGCTGCATTCAAAACACTTCAGATGACAAGATTTCACACGACTTCCGGCTCTTTGATAAAATCTACTGTCCCGAAAAAGGTATGTTCATACATTTGTTTCACCATACAAATATTTCCCTAGACAAACTTATGGTCTTCACATCTTTGTCATATAAACACATAAGGTGAACTCTATATAGCTGGATTACATTCCTGTAAAACCGTTCACCAAGGGAAATTTCATTGTGTGATATTTTTGGTGTTCATGAAGTTAGCAAGGGGCTGTAAATCACCTTCTTTGTTAAAGTGAATTTTTGCTGCATGAATGTTCATAAAGTGGGGCTTGCCTGTATAACAAAACTACAAAATCATCTGTACAGTTGCTATTAAAACTAAGAAACTATAGCATGTCTATTCCTAGCTTGTGACAGGAGTCTAAAGTACTCCTGAATGATTAGACAGTCTTCAGTGAGCCTGTCTTTGTGTGTGAAACAGCCAGTTCCCAGCATGAAGCTGCTGCCACCAGTGACACCTTTCAAAGGCAGCTTAGACTTCAACTGGATGATAGAAATAGTCAGATTATAGTAATGAGACGGATGTCATAATAAATACTATTCTAAGCAGCGAAATAATAATAAACATGTGACACTCTCATCCCTCCAAATCTAGATGATTTAAGGATCCCAATTTTTTTTTATTATTTATTACATATCACTATTATTACAATCATCACCATTATTGCTCTTGTGAAGGCCCAATGAAGCCGGAGGGAAGCCCCACTCTCACCAGCTCTCAGCGACTCCTACAAGAGCACCCCCTCAGCCTGATGGTCCAGCACACCAGGGCCGAGCTGCTGCAGCACTCACTCATCGAGGGATTGCTGATACACCTCTGGAAGACCTACTTATCCTACTTATTCATCTTCCTTCTCATCATTGAGGTCCTGTACCTTGCTTCTCTCGTATCCTTCATGGCTAACACAGAGTGAGTTCTAAATGTCACGTCCTAAGGGTGACCTAACGTTCCATTCCATCTATTCTATTACAAGGATCCTATCTATCTAAGGCTCTTTTCTTCACTGAATTGTAGCAGCCACTTTTTGTTCCATTCTTGTAGCTTGGTGTTGTCCTCTTCTAGGAAATCCACAGTCAAGGGGTTAAAATAAGTCCTGATAATTATCCATGATTATTACCAGTCAAAATTGTGCAACTGAAATAAAAGACTCTACTCACTGCAGTCCTGTACCATAACATCCATTTCACAGCAACTGGGCTCACATGGAAAGCAAGTGTAATTTAACATATGAGCTCTTATGTGGTGCTGGGGCTCATCTCTCACCCAAGACTCTGGAAGGCGCCTCAAATACCACTGGTGCAGCAGAGACTTCAAGAATGGAAAGTTTCAATCCATGTCAAAATATTGTGTCATCAAACTTTGGGACGTGGTTCTTCCTGCTGGTTATGACTGCTATAATCATGGTCAAGGAAGGCAACTACATATACAAGGTAAGGTTAAGACGATTGAGCGAGTTCTTACACTTCACATCTGTCAACATTTTCACCACTTCATCATATTTCCGTGTAATCTACAGGTTAACGACCGGCAATATTTGTTTTTATCTTTTCACCTACAAAAAGAAAAGTAAAGTGGCAGTATCGTAGAGAGGAGTAAAGTGGTTGAGTACACATTTACAACCATGTTTAGTATTTTGTACATTTTCTTAGTAAAAAAATGTCAGACATGAATTGCATACCATATGGAATCACCATTTTACGTGCTGGTGAAAACACAGCAAGCAAAACTTACTTGATGTAACTATTATCTCTTGGCAGCTTCGGACGTGGTACTTCAGGTCAAAAAGGTTACTGAGGGTTTGCCAAATCTGTTGCACTCTCATTCTTCTGCCGCCGATTGGAATTTGTGGATTTCACCACCAGACGTGGATATGGACTGTGAGTATGCCACATGTCACATCACTTCTCTCATAAATTATTGGTTCACAGTTTGTGGGCATTATGTGCTGAGGCATAGGGAACAATGTCACTCAAATGTTAGCAACACTCATGACCTTAGAGGGAACCGATGACTTACAGGGTTAGTGGATTGATTCTATGGGAGGTTAAAGAGTCACCATACCTCTAATCCAATGTGAAGGGTTCGTACGAAAGGTTTTAGTGAACTCACACATTGGCCACAAGGAAAGACACACCTAATTTGAAGTCTGAGATATCTCTTGAATTAATATTAAACTAAGCTATTTCCATGTTGCAGACTGGGCAGTGGCACTTTGGCATTGTTGGGCTGCTGCTGGAGTGGCTCCTGGTCATCAGCATGCTCAACCAGCTGCCGATGCTCTTTGTCTTCATGCCAATAACAAGGGACTTTTTTAGTACCTATATAAAAGCCCTCAGCTACATTCTTTTAATTTTGTTTGCATTCTCTCACATCTTCCACTTGCTGCTGGCTGATCAGGCCGCCTTTCAATCTTGGCCTCAGTCCACAATGAAGATGATTGTTTGGCTATTTGGTGACTACAGCTACGATGACACCTTTGTTCAAAACAATCAGGTCCACCCACACATGGGAAGACTGATGTTTGTGGCCTTCATCATCGTCGTTGGTGGCTACATTGTCAATCTGGCTGTTACACAGCCTTCTGAGAGAAACCAGGAATTCCAAAGGAGAGCAGCATACTTCCGTATGGAATCTCAGAGTACACTCTTCCTGGAGATGAGGGCTTGCTTCCCTTTTTGTAAACTAAGTACAAAATGCCTGGGTTCAAAGAAGAACTGCTTAAATGCTTTAGGCAGCCAGCTGGCAAAAACAATCATGAGGATGGAAATCACACATACAAAAAGCAAGCAAGAGGAAAACTCGCTGCAGAACCTGGAGCAGCAAGTCACCGAGCTGATGAACCTGAGTACAGCACAGGCGGAGGAACTGAGGGACCTCAAGGACAAGTTGGATATTCTCTTCAGAAGACTACCTGAACTTAGGTCATAATCCTGAAAACTGTTGTTATGGCTTCATGGCTATGCTTACAAGGATAGAATGTGCTTCCAGATATACAGATGTTGTGGGTGGTGGTGGCATCTGGCTTCCTTTTAACATACCTGGTTACCCACATTCCTTTTCTACTACAGGCTCAACTTATCCAAGACCTACCCATCAAAATGAGTTCACTTTAAATCCTTTAAAATGGATCTATTGGATTGCAAGTCGGGTGCCACAGCTACAATAATCCGAGCACTAATAGTGTATAATTAACTTATTGCAGCTAAAAAGCTTGCAAATAGACTATAGCTCTGGCTGGGTGCCTCACTGCTTGGTGCAGACTGTCACACTCTTAAGATCTTCCATTATATATAACATCTCTCTGGAGATAAGAATTAAGATATTTTATATAAGATGATTTTGTATGATTTATAGTAAATTAATTAATTTTAAAAGCAGTCTTTCATTGCTATCATCATGTTAACTTAAGCCTTCACCCCTCCCACAGCCTCACTGCACAAGATCTTTTTACTCAAGCTCATCCTCATGCTATCTGACTTCCTAATGCAAGAGTTAGCCAGTATCTTCATTCTTTCATCCTTTTCACTGGTAAACTCAAGAAGAGCCTTTTTAACGAGGGGAGTTTCAAGACACGTTCTGAATCACACTGATCATTCCTTTGGCATTTTGATTTCCTTGATGGGAGCAAAGTGTGAGTTGCCGGATGGGCAGGAATTCTAGATACTTGGGGCATATTCTGAAAGTTTTCCATGTAATATCGTGCAACCAAACATGTCTACACAGGTACTATGCACTCAGAAATGCATCTCCTTAGTACATGTATACATGTGTGTTCAGTTGCAGACACAATTGAAGACACAAAGTTCATGAGCTCGTTCACAAGACCCTAAAGAGTTTTCCCTTTATAATTTGATTCACATGCAATAGATTTGTAAAATTGCTACTCCAAACATTTGTTTACAAACATAAGAGGGCAACGTTACTTCGCTGGGGACGAAAATATTCATATAATTTTGAAAAACTTGGGTAATTAATTAATTTGATTTTGCTCTCTAACACCTAACAATGTGGGAAACACATGGAAAAGCCTTTGTCCTGCAGTGGGTCAGTTATGGTTGCTAATGTTAATGATTAAGTCATTAATAAAAAGTGATTTTATTCCTCTTGGTAACCATTTTCTCTGACGCATGACAGTTCTTGAGTCAAACGTAATCTGTCACCTCCCTAGTCCTTCACATGCCGCTAAGAGAGCCTCTTCTCAGCAGGTTGTCAGAGTCACTTTTCACGCTGAGGGGCGGGTGAGTAGGTGGTACTTGTGGGTGTTGGGAGGGCGTGAGCGTGGGCGGGCAGAGGGCAGGCACACCGACAACAGCTGGCTCACCAGGAGGAGGCCGCTCAGCAGGCACATGCTGCCGGCGTAGGTTCCCGTCACCTCTCGAGCCAGATCTGTAGAACACAAAGGTGCGCCAATGTGGTGGGGAGGCATCGGCTACTTCCAAGCTCACAGCTGGACAAAGGGACAATGCAACCTTGAATAACACTCAGAATAGCTGCCGAACAAGGAGAACACTGCGAGCTGGGCGAGGGTAAAGACATCAGGGGCTCTCACACATTCCCAGTCCCGGTCCCGATCGTCCCCGATGACTCCCGATAAGCCGGTCGCCGGTCGACCGGCTGTAAGATTGGGGATTGTCGGCGGCAGACCGCCGGTCTACCGCCGGTCGACCCTGAGAACCGTAGCCGCAGCCGACCACCGCCGGTCAACTTTAAAATTTTCAAAGATATCGGCGATGCGCTCGGTCGACCGGCGGTGTCGAAAAATATTGCCGATCGACCGGCGGTCAACCGCCGACAACCCGCGGCAAACCGGCGGTAGACCGCGAATGAACACCTGTGTCTGACCTGGGGATTAGCAAGGGAGGAAGGAGGAAAATGAGGAGGAACAGGTAGGAGCGAGGGATGAAGAGAGAGAGGGAGATGAGATAAAGGAGGAAGAGGAATGGGTGAAAGAGAGAAAATAAATATATATATATATATATATATATATATATATAGAGAGAGAGAGAGAGAGAGAGAGAGAGAGAGAGAGAGAGAGAGAGAGAGAGAGAGAGAGAGAGAGAGAGAGAGAGAGAGAGAGAGAGAGAGAGAGAGAGTGTGTGTGTGTGTGTGTGTGTGTGTGTGTGTGTGTGTGTGTTTTATGCACACGAATGAATTTAGGTATGAAGCTGTTTATGAGGTAATTATAAATATATGTAAATGCAAAGAAAGCGTTTGCTAGTCGATGTGCCGCAGGTCCACCGCCGACTGACCTGCTGCAGTCGCCGGTCGTAGAAATCGAAAATCGTATATGGTCGTCGGTCTACCGCCGGTAAACCGCCGGAAGCTGCCGATCCCGGGATTATTGCCTATTTCGTCGGCGGTCAGGCCCCGATCGGCTTATCGGGAGTCATCGGGGACGATCGGGACCGGGACCGGGAATGTGTGAGAGCCCCTTAGGGTGATGATACCCGACAGGGAAAGAAGAGTGGGTGTTAAGCTTCGACTAATGATAAATTCACACCTGCCACAGGTCCGACCAGCAGTATAGCGACCCCTGAGAACATGGAGGCGAGGCTGACCACCACCGCCTGCCGCCTCAGCCCCACCACCTCCAGGGTCACCAAACCTGAGACATTTCCGACGACGCCATTGCCTGCCCCGAGCACGGCCAGCCACGCCGTCTTCCACACTCGATGCTCCACAAGGTGCCACACTGCAAACACGGCGCCAAGTTAGAATCGTTCAACTGAGATGATGTAAAAGGAGGGGGGAGGGGGGAGTGGGGATTGGCACGGGAGAATCTAAAAAGCAAGTAAATCAATTACTCACCACAAATAGCGACGGCGGCCATGGCGGAGGCGACCTTAAGGGCGAAGAGTGGTCGTGAACAGCGGCCTTGTAGCAGACTGGTGGCCACTCTGGCGACCAGGTTGGCCAGACCTGCCACGCTTAGGTACAGGGAAACCTCGTGCGGGCTGTGGCCCGTGGCGAACAGGGCCAGCGGGATCGTGGCCCAGGAGACGAAGAGGCCCGCGTTGAAGAGGGCTATCACCAGGCACAATAACAGCACGCCGCGCCGCCGCAGCACCACCAAGTAACTCAGCCGCTCAGAGGAGTCACAGGCAGGGTCTGACGGCAAGAGCGTGGCGGCGAGGCAAAGGTGCAGCATGACGACGCCGGTCAGCAGAAGGGTCGTTCGGAGGTTGTAGTGGCCCATCAGGAAGGCGAGCAGCGGCGGCCCCACGACCTGACTGACCGAGATGCCCACTGCAGTCACGCCCATGGCCAGCGGCCGCATTTGCTGGTAACTGCGACTCACGGCCACCTGCACCACCGCGCTAATGATCCTGCCACACGACCCTGAGGAGAACGACTTGTCAGAGCCCAGCGATCCTGTCCGTCCCGTGGTGCTGCCACGCCTCGCTGCACATGCACCCACTCACCGGCAACCATAGCGGCTCCAGCAAACGCTGCCAGCCTCGAGGAGGCGAGGGCTGCCAGGAAGAAGGCGACGCTATAGAGCAGGGAGATCGGCATCACCAGACGACGGCATCCCCATCGATGCAGCAGCGGCGCCATGAACAAGCACAGCACACAGCCGGCGCCCAGCGACACGCTCGTCACGCTGGACAAAAGAGACGGTGACGACCCCAACTCCAGCAGCCGCGGCGAGAACAGCACCCCGAAGGAGTTGACCCCCACCGTCGCCAGCACCTGCAGGATATCTGTACGTGAGGACTGTCACCGCCACCACCACCTCCTCGACAACTGCAGCTATAAAAGGCAATGCCTGGACACCAGCAGGGAACCATACTCACGTTTATGGAGAACCCAGCCCAGATGAGCGACCAGCCTCTGTTTTGACCCTTCGCTTTCTCCGCATCCTGAGTTTCCTCCTCCTCCTCCTCCTCCTCCTCTTCCTTTTCTCCTTTCTCTTCTTGCTCTTCTTTCCAGTGAATCTTAATGATACTCATGGCAGTTTCAACATTTTCATTCATGTGTGTGAGAAACAGAGAGAATGAAAGGATGTGGACAAGTCACAAGCCACAAGTTTTCTCCGCGGCGTCACCAGCACACTGATGGTATCTTCCATTCCCCAGCTAAGAAGATAAACTAAACGGGAGGGTGAGAGAGGGAACAAGATGCAGAGACGCAGTTAGGCTAGCCACAAGTCTTCTCCGCGGCGTCAAAGCACACTGATGCTATCTTCCATTCCCCAGCTAAGAAGATGAATTAAACGGAGGGAGAGAGGGGGGTCGGGGGCAATGAAACAGGAGTGGGGGATATACAAGTGTTCTGTTCCTCCGTGCTCTCCACCTTCCCCACCGGACGATAAATGAGCAGACTGTGGTGTTACGAAAACGGATTTTCAACTAACCAACCATTTTTTTTTTTTAATCGCCAATGCGTCTCTGATGTATTCTACTTTGAAAACAAAAAAAACATAAGAAAAAAATCTACTCTTTGATGAGAAAAAGTTAAAAAAAAAAAATCCAGCTTAATGACACCTCGGACAGTCATTACAGAAATTTGGCGGTCAATTTATTACAATTAAAAGACGATAACTGCGATTCGGCTCGCCTGAGGGAAGGGTAGCGACAAAGTGTCAACCTTTTCTTCTTTTCATACTGACTATTCTCTGGCCCGTACCAAGAGTCATGAAGATCGAGCCGCGTACCTTCCCTTCGACAATGTTGGCACGGCCGCAGACCGTGCCTTCAATCCTTACCACAAGTTGCTCGGAAAGGCAAAGTAAGATATAATGCACATACACACACTGCATCCTACTTTCCACCTACCAGATATAATGCACGCACACACATACACCAGAGGTGGGCACGGTACTGAAAAATCAGTTGTGCGGTTGCGGTAGTGCGGTACTTTTTCAGTAGTGCGGTTGTGGTAGTGCGGTCCAATTTTTTTCTTTCCCAGTAGGGTACGCGGTGTGCGGTACTGTGGTAGGGGTAGTAAAAAAATACTTCAGTGCCTATCCTGGCTATCCAAACGAAGGAAACATGCTTAAAATAGTAGTATAATGAAAAGTCGGCCGGCACCACGGACGGGTCCGGGGTTGAAATGGCCTGCACCGCGCGGGTTAAAGAAGACTCGCAGTGTAGTAGTTTAGTCTGTCTATTTAGTATTTGATTTTGAACAACAACTAAATAGTCAGAATGATTGAATCACTGATTCTGATGACTGATACCGATTGACTGATTGAGTCCGATTCACTGTAAAAAAAAAAAAAAAATTGTGAGCATACCGCGCTGCAAATGTCGTCTTCGATAGTTTTCGAAGTACCACAAAAAAGTACCGCACGATTTTTTAGTGCGGTCCACGGTAGTGCGGTATTTTCAGAAATTTTGCGGTAGTGCGGTATTTTTTTGTGATGCGGTACTACCGCACTACCGCACTAAGTACCGCAATTGCTCACCTCTGACATTGACACACACAATGCTATTGCACCCATACTACCCAGTGAAAATCTACACCTGTGCCCACTGGGTAGACAATAATTACGCCCTGACCACACCCTTCCTGCCTTGCACTCCCTGTTCTCGACCCATCAAGGCATCTATCTCGCTCTTTGCATGTTTACATAACGTGCTCAATGAAGAAAATAATTATCATAATGGTAAATTCTCAAGTGTTAGCCGTGAAAAGAAAAGAAAGTCGTAGAAAAAGGTAGGTGGTGAGTTACGAAGGTTCCCGCCTGGCTAGTTCCTCTGTGCTTTGAAGGTGCGTGTTGTTGTTGTAAAAAGACAAACATATTCGCTGCAACTATAATATACGACTTTCTAATTAGGGAAAATATTTTCTCAGGTTACTTTAATTGAACCACAACTATTTACCGCACCAAATTTGGAAAATAAACATATTTTTCCTCGCAGGTATAAGGGAAGACACGGGGTAGACCTTGCCTCCCCTTCGTCTCTCCCGCAAACCTTCGTTCCAAATATGCAAGTGACTCTCAGTACGCATCATCCTTCCCTTTGATCTTCGTCGCTAAACCTTCATAACTCTTGGTACAGACCTCCGTTTTCTTATTCTCAAGGGTCGATAGGCAGGTGCTGAGAGTGGGTTGGGTTAGATAGGTTAAGTTAGGTTAGGTTAGGCTTGATTGTTTGGTTGAGTCCGGTCTGGTTTGGTTGGGTTAGGTTAGTTTATTTGGTTTGGTTAGGTCAGGTTAGTTTCTTTGGTTGAATCTGATTTGGTTTGGTTAGGTAAGGTTAGTTTGTTTGGTTGAGTCCGGTTTGGTTTGGTTTGGTTAGGTTAGGTTAGTTTATTTGGTTTGGTTAGGTCAGGTCAGGTTAGCTTTTTTGGTTGAGTCAGGTTTGGTTTGGTTAGGTTTGATTGGGTTTGATCTGTCTTCTTTTGGTCAGGTTTGGTTTGGCTTAGTTTCCCTTCCGTTTGGTTTGCTTTGGTAAGGTTTGGTCGCGTCTACTTTAGCTTCGTTTGGTTTGCTTTGGTTAGGTTTGGTTGCGTCTGGTTTGGCTTCGTTTGGTTTGCTTTGGTTGCGTCTTCGTTTGGTCAGGCTTGGTTTGGCTTAGTTCCTTCTTCGGTTTGGTTGCGTCTGGTTTGGCTGTTTGGTCAGGCTTGGTTAGGGTCAATTCTCTCTCTCGGTTTGGTTGGTTCTGGTTGGCTTCATTTGGATAGGCTTGGTTTGTTTCAGTTCCATCCACGGTTTGGTTGGGTATGGTTGGCTTTGGTTGGTCAGGCTTAGTTTGGGTCAATTCTCTCTCTCAGTTTGGTTGGGTCTGGTTAAGCTTCGTTTGGTTTTGTTACGTTAGGTCAAACTAGAAAAAAAAACTTTGCTTCCCTTTCGAATTACATAGACTTACTTTCGTTCCGTGAGTCAGACAAACACAATCCCGCTCAAGGCCATCTTATCTGCAAGCGCGTCACCGGAAAGGGATTCAATGTCGTTTAAATATGTAAATGTGACGGAAGATATTGAGGCGGAAGTCACGTGTGGGTATTGCGGGTGGTGGGTGGGTGGGTGTGGGTGAGGGGGTGCGCCTTCCCACCGACAAGCGGACCTGTGTTATCATTGCTTATCTTATCACCTCGACAACGGAATCCTGCTCCCCTCTCCCCCCCCTCCTCCTCCTCCTCCACTTACTACTACAACTACTCCACAAACTACTCACTCAGTCTGTATGTGTTGTGGGGCGTTGCTAGTGCTGGTGTTAGTAATGGTGCTATACTGGTTGAAATAATAGCAACTACGACTACTACTACTACTACTGCTACAACTATAGGCAGGAGGCAACAGCAGCAATGATGACCAGCAGTGTTCAGCTCAAAATGGTAAGGTTTTCACTTGAGGGACACGGCACTTCCTTCTCTTCATTATCTACCAACCAGTTTCATTTATTTTGCCTTCTACTTTACTTGCCCCTTACATTAAACCGTCTATTATGTCTGCTAAACCATCTACATATAGCTCCGAAACAATTTTCATCTCTATATTTGTACCTCCTTCTTCAAATCATCCACGTAGCTCCTTCTTTTCATTATCTACCTGTTTGCTTTACTTATTTTATCTTCTACTTCACCAGCCTCCTACTTTAAACCGTCTATCTGCCAAACCATCTACATATGCCTCCCAAGCCATTTTCATCTCTATATTTGTACCTCCTTCCTCAAACCACCAACGTAACCTCTGCTTTTCGAATCTATACCTATCTATCTACCTATCTCCCAATACACACATAAACGTGTCCATTCCGTTCGCAGGTGAGGGCGGCACGGGCGGGGGACATGGGGGGAGTGAAAACAGCCCTGGAGCAAGGGGGGCTGGTGGACGGGGGCGGGGGCGCAGGCAGACAGGCCCTACACGAGGCGAGTGAAACAGGCCGAAGCGAGGTGGTGCGTCTGCTGCTGAGTCACAAGGCGCAGGTCAACATCAGGAGCAAGAGGCATGGGGATGAGGGTGAGTGAATCGTCGGTATGCTCAGATGCCTCCGCCTCTCACAGCAACTCTTTTCAAAGGCCTCAAAGGAAATCAATGGAGTTACAATGAGTGTTTTTAGGTTCAGGGTGCAGAGGAATGGTCAGACTACTACCAACATAAATCTACTCATGGAAGTGCCCACAACACCCACGAAAGCCTTGTTAAATTTGTGTGCTTGGGCGCAGAAATGTTTATGGATATGACCCTACATAATTATCTCCTCTCTCTTACACCCTCCTCTTCTTTTTCCTTCTTCCACCTCCTCCTTCTCCTTCGCCCCACAGGTGTTATAATAGCAAATACGAGAGTTGGGAGAGGGTTCAATTAGACATTAATTAATTAATTAGATAAGACAGCTGCCGGTGGTTCATTATCGTTTATAGCTATTATTATTTAGAATTCGATTTCTTTCCGTTTCATATATCTGACTTTCGATTTCGAAGACCAAACAAACTCGCTTTGAACGAAATCACACGAGACGAAGGACAGTGACAGGTGGACTCAACACTTTGCTTCGTGCTTCTCCTTATTCTCAGGTGGTACGGCGTTCCACCTGGCGGCAGAGGCGGGTCACCTGGACGTCATGGAGGAGCTGCTGAGGGCTGGCGCTGACCCCGAGATCCGAGATGATAAAGGTAAAGAGTTCGTGGATGTCTTACACATAAAGAACCATAACCTCAAGAGAAAAACCAAGACTGTTCGTTACGAGACCAGAACATTATCGTAAACATACACCAAACAGGGCGGCCAGGATCATAAGACAAGAACCAGAACCTTAACAGCAGTTCTTAGTCTTCCTTTTAACAGCAGAACATAATCCAAACACCAAAACCAGAACCTTAACGCAATTATAAACCAAACAACAAAACCACAACCTTAACACGAACACATCAAACAGCAGAACCAGGACAATGAGACAAAAACCAGAACCCTAAAAGCAAACATAACCGAAACAGAATCAGAAACCAAATATACATGAAACGGAACCAGGATCATAAGACAAGAACCAAAACCTTACAGCATGTCTCGGTCTTTCTACTACAGGTCGAACAGCGATGCACTGGGCAGCTTACGGGGGGCAGCTGGGCGCTCTTCAGGTCCTGGAGGGCCACGACAGCAACCTTCTATTAGCCCTGGACAACGACCACTCCACGGCCCTCCACTTAGCAGCCGCCCATGGAGACCTCGGGGTTGTCAAGTGGCTGGTGAGTGGGTCTTTAATATTTTCAACAACTGCCAACCATTTGACTTTTTCCTTCTTCTCTTTACTTTTCTTCTTCTACAGCTGTCTCTCTCCTCACAGATGTTCCTTTTTCTTATTTTCCCCACTCCTCAATCCTTCACTAATTCCTCTTACTCCTCTTCGAATTCTTCACCTACCTCCCTCTTCACAGGTGGGCCGAGGGATGGATCCAGGTGCACGTGACCACAGGAACAAGACCCCGAAAGACGTGGCGAAGGAGAGGAAGTGGCAAGACATTCATCTTTACCTCAAGCAGCACCAGTCGCCCTCTAAACGGAACCGGCCAGTCAGTGTGAGTGGTGACTTTAATTTTTCTCTCCTTTTACAGGGTGATTGGAGGCTGTTTTTTTTTTTCTTTTCTTCTTCTTCTTCCTTTACGGCGCACTTTACTGGTATTGTTTCCATTGGGTTCGGTTTGTAAGTTCGTATGTAGGTTTGTTGTTTTTATATATTTTTTTATTGATTTGTGACTAGCTGATGTTGCTCTCCTCCCCCCTCCTGCCCCTCTCCCCCCCTTTCATGACCTCTCCCTTCACCTCTCCCTCCCCCCAGCCATGGCGAGGCTCCGCGGGCTACCTGTCCACACGCAGCAAGACGAGTCACGCCTCCGAGGACGACATGAGCGTGAAGGTGAGTGAGAGTAAGAGTGAGTGAGTGAGTGAGAGATGGATAATGAAGAAACAGGAGTGTAAGTGGTAGACAGACAGACAGACAGACAGACAGACAGTTATACAAGCAGACATTACATGGAAACACAAACTGACATAGAGTAAATAAACAGACCGACAGATAAATATAAAAAGACAGACAGATAGATGGATGGATAAACAGATAGGTAGATAGACAAACACACTGACACCCACACCCACACCCACACCCACCCACTATACAATGCCACTTTTCAACAGGAGGCTCCAGCAGTCCCATCCATTCTTGAGTCTCCTTCGCGAACTCACTCACCAACGCCGAAGGACTTCACCGCCACCACCATCACCACCGCCAACGCTTCCTTCTCCTCCTCCTCCTCCTCCTCCTACAGACTCAAGGTTGCAGGACACTCGGCAGGGGCCTTGGATGACATCAGCGTGCACCACCTTGACCAAGAGCCGCGTGGGGCATTGGGAACACAGGTCAGGGGTCAAACGTGTACAATAATGTGAAGTGTTTCTTTTCTGTTACTCTCTATATGTCTGTCTCCTTTCTTCCCATCCCTTCATCCTTTCCCTTCCCTTCCCTTCCCAACCTACTCGTCCCTTCTTCCTTTTCTTTCCCTTCCAATCTATACTCTTACCCTTCCGTTTCCTTCCCATCCTACTTATTCCCTTTCCTTCCCTTCCCATCATATCCTTTTCCTTCCCTTCCTCTTTCCTTCTCTACCCATCCTACTTAATTAACCCTTTCCCTTGTCTTTCCATTCTACTCACCCCTTTCTTTCCCTGTCATCCTGCTTATTCCCTTCCCTTCCCATCCTATTCACCCCCTTTCCTTCCTTCCCACTGCACCCCTTCATTCCTTTCCTTCCCATTCCATTCCTAAGTCCTTCCCTTCCCAACAGGACAGGGACAAAGGCCGGAGGGATGACGTTGACAGTGGACGAGAGGTGGACAGGGAAACCATCACCTCCCTCAGGAGCCAGCTGGAGGCGCTGCAGGGGGAGGTGACATGGCTCAAGGGGAAGGAGGCAGCCACACAGGTGAGGGGAAGGGAAAGGAAGGAAGGAAAGGGTGCTGGAGAGGTAGGATGGGCTGGGACAGGTAGAAGAGGTGCAAGGGAAGCTGAGGACAGGTAGGGAGAGGTGTGTTTGTGTTTGTTTGTGTTTGTGTGTGTTTTTATTTGATTCCTGAGGGTGAGGAAGAGAGTACAATACAGTGCTTGAAGATTGCTGAAGAAGGAGGGAAGGATTGAAGGTTCTATTGCCTTTTCAGGAAGTGATTCAGAGGAAGGAGGCGGAGAGGGAGGCGGCGAAGGTGGCGGAGGCCGAGATGAAGGCGAAGGTGACCCAGCTGACGAGGCGACTGGAGGAGAAACTGAAGGAGGTGAGGAAAGAACAGGCATTAAAAGGGACAAAGAGGGAGAAGAAGGATGAAGTAACACATTGGACATTGGAGCTTGGTAGAGAGACAGACAGAGGAAGGTAAATAAAGGGCATAGCAAGAGAAAAGGAGAAACATAGCAAGAAACAGAAGGAGGTGAGGAAAGAACAGGCATTAAAAGGGACAAAGAGGGAGAAGAAGAAGGATGAAGTAGCACATTGGACATTGGAGATTGGTAGAGAGACAGACAGAGGAAGGTAAATAAAGGGCATAGCAAGAGAAAAGGAGAAACATGGCAAGAAGGAGGTGAGGAAATGACAGGAATGAAAAGGGACAAAGAGGGAGGAGAAGAAGGATGAAGTAGCACATTGGACATTGGAGCTTGGTAGAGAGACAGACAGAGAAAGGTAAATAAAGGGCATAGCAAGAGAAAAGGAGAAACATAGCAAGAAGGAGGTGAGGAAATGACAGGAATGAAAAGGGACAAAGAGGGAGAAGAAGAAGGATGAAGTAGCACATTGGAGATTGAGAACAGGCCCTTATAGAGACAGACAGAGGGAGGTAGAGAGAACATAGCAAGAATAGAAGCAAGTACCAGTGGATAAACATAGAGATATAAGAAAATAGAGAAACAGAAGGTAAAAAGAGAACATAGAAAGAGAAACAAGGAAGAAATAGTAAATAATAGAAACATAAACTGATTAGTGACAGAAGGGAGTGAGGAAAGGAAAAAGAAAAGATTAGGAGAAAAAAACAGATAGAAATAAGGAATACACTGAACCGACACACACACACACACACACACACACACACACACACACACACACACACACACACACAAGCGATTTCTTATTAACACTGACGAAGCTTGTATTTCTTTTTTTTTATAATCTCATGGCCACAGGAAGGAGAAAGAAGCAAGGGAGAGAGAGCAGCCCCCCCAGGATCCCCAAGCACCCAGGTATGTGATGGGTGAGGGAGGGGGAGAGAGAGGGGGAGGGAGTAAGGAAGAAGGGAAGGGAGAGAGGGAGAAGGGAACCGAAAAGGGAAGGGAAAGGAAGAAGGGAAGGGATATCAGATGGAAAGGAAAGACAGAAGAAGAAGGGAACAGAAGGTTTACTCACCCTCACCATCACCATCATTACCATCATCATCATCATCACCTTTCCTGACATCACCATCACCTCCCCATCTCAACTCTTAGCACCACCCTTTTCATCACTATCACCACCACCACCATCACCATGCACCACCTTCCTTACCGCACACTTGAGCCACCAAATGATGAGTTAAGGGTTTATATTACTTTTTTTTTATTTTTTTTTACGTTGTTGCCTATTGCGCCGGTAGGCATCTTCCCGGTGGGGCCTGATGGTCGGCCCAAGGCTTCTTCCAGGTGGGGCCTGATGGTCGGCCCAGCCCGTTCTGGCGCAGTGAGTGTTTATAGTGGCGCCATCTTGCGTTGGCTCATGCTGCCCCCCGGAACTCGTTCTTGATTCGCTTGGACGGCTTCCTCTAGAGTCCGGGTTGATGGGTGACTTCCTCTCTCCTCTTTTACCGCCATCATCTCTTCCTCCTCCTCCTTCTTTCATCATCTTCATCTTTTCTTCTTCCTTCTCCTCCAGTCATACTAACAGATCCTCCTCCTCCTCCTCCTCCTCCTCTTCCTTCTTTTTCTTTTTCTCATTTTTTGCCTCTATCTTCTTTTTTTATGACCTCTTCCTCCTCCTTTTCTTTATTCTTTTTTTTTCACTCTTTCACTGATCCTCCTCCTCCTTCTTCTTCTCCTCCTCCTCCTCCTTTTTCTTTTCTCATTTTCTGCCTCTTTATCTTCTTTTTTTTTTTTCGATCTCTTCCTCCTCCTTTTCTTTATTCTTTTTTTTTTTCACTCTTTCACTAATCCTCCTACTCCTGAACCCTTCCTTTCCCTCCAGGTCAAGATGAAGGAGCTGCAGCGGAAGAACGAGTACAACCTCAAGATCATCGAGGACATGAACGACGAGATCGACGACTTGTACCGACAGGTGAAGGTGCTCGAGGTGACCACCGCCACCACGCAGGTGAGACACGAAGACTGACGCTTCACTTGACCTACCTCCCAAGAATCACCGAAATAGGGGAAAAAAACACATAGTACTAACCACTTATATATTTTGGGCAAAGAATGGTATTTATTTTCTTTTCCAACCAAGTACAGATGCGAGGACAAGTAATTAAAGAATTCGGGGCGATGTGATTCTCTGGGTCAATTTCTGAAAAATATCCCGTCGAGATATCTGGCGGTCATCATCAGAACACTGCACCCTACCACTGGCCAACGCTCCGCATAAATGTTCTCGTAGGTAATCTCGTAATTATTGCCGCGTAATTATTGCCGGTGAGTTATAATCAAACTTTTCGGTGTGCTCATCGTCTGCCATCATCTCCTAACCGTTTTAATGATTCAATTAGAAACAGAATTGTGTCGGTCAACACTTGTAGCGGAGAACTCACACATGTGCCCAGATTGCTGCCCTTCACTCCGCACAAGTGTCTTGCAGTGTTGCCTCACGCGCGGCGGATGCCTTCACAAAAATATAGAACACTCCTTGAGCCCGGCCACGATATTATCTTTAGACCATCAAATTAAGGATAGTACTACTCATAAGCCTAACGGCCGTAGTCTTAATCTCCCCCATCCCCTTTCCCTTTCCCTCCATTTCCCTTGGCTGTGAATCGCAGTATTATACGTCCCCGCGTGGTTGGGGTTGTTTAATGCTACCTCGAGAGAGAGCGGACGGGGTCGAAAAAGCGTTGACTCTGCGGGGTGAGAAGCAGGACACCTTCAGCTTCCCCTTCGTATATTTTATAAATAAATAGTGTTCTATTTGTTATTTAAGAAGGAAATATATTTAAAAGAATCAGAATATTGCTGACTGATATTATATCGCAAACTTTGCTCAAGTCCAATATATTTTTTTAAAGTTTGTGAAGACTCTGGTGTTACAATTTGATTGTAAACATGCAGCAGCACAGACTGGGCGCTCCATCAGTACTGGCCCAACAATATTACTCAGTGGGACATTTTGATAATCAGAGTAGGATTTTATGCCTGAGAAAAGTGATGTTGTGCAGGAGGTAAATGAAAGTAATGTTAAAAAGTTTTTTGACCAATCTCCTTGTAGTATCTTTCCCTCATGCACAAGTGTTTAGTAACTGAAACAACAGATGCCTCACCCATAACTAGAGAAAATGTATGTCTTTGATTTAGCAATCACGAAGGATATACAACATTCGTGAGAATACTACAAATTACTACAAATTATCTCGGCCAATTTGCACCGATATGCCCCTCCCCCATTCTGGCTAAGCTCCGCCCCCTTTTCACCTGATTGGCTGTTCATGACATCATGTATTGTTTCAAAGACACGTTCTAAATATATATTATTGAGATAATCTAGGTAGTTTCATGATTAAAAAATATTCGTAATTTGAATGACGGCACTCTACTTTAACAATCAATAACATCACCTACGAAACAAAGTATAATAATAATACTGCCAGTTTTCTAGGGAGATCGGGCCCTGCAAAACAATGTACAGCAGTAACATTGAAGGCGATGGTGGGCTAGTACCTATAAAGTAATGCACACTTTCCGTCATTATTACCTACATAGCTCATTCACATAGGCATCCTAAATATAATCACATAAAAAATATCTTCTACAGTAACTTCATACAGGTAGGAATCATTGTATTAAGGAATAAGTTTTGTATTTGTGGCTTGGAGGAGCGGGTGCGTACGCTCATCGGTACAGCGGGTGCGGAGAGCCCGGCAGACGACGCACCCGTTCCTCCAAGCCACATATACAAAACTTGTAATACATTCCTTAATACAATGATTCCTACCTGTATGAAGTTACTGTAGAATATATTTTTTGTGATTATATTTAGTATGCCTATGTGAATGAGCTATGTAGGAAATAATAACGGAAAGTGTGCCTTACTTTATAGGTATATAGCCTACTATCGCCTTCAATGCTATATATTGCTTGTCTTGAAGGCCCCGTTCTCGCTTGAAAACTGGCAATATTATTATTGTACTTTGTTCCTGGCTATTATGGACTCAAGCATCTTGCCTATAACCGACGTTAAGCTAATTGGGCGATAGTTTGAAGCAGCTGACCTGTCCCCCTTTGCAGCTGACCTGTCCTCCTTTGTAGCCAACCTGTCCCCCTTTGCAGCTGACCTGTCCCCTTTAACAGCTGACCTGTCCCCACTGACACGTTCATCCTTCGCAGAGCAAGCTGAAGGGGAAGGAGAGCCTCCTGGAGGAGGTGGAGGAGGAGGCCAAACAGACCGAAGAGAAGCTGAGGGAGGAGGTGGCCAGGCTCACCCGGAGGCTGGAGGACGAGAGGCAGAGGGTGGCGGAGGCACGGGTGAGGATGCTGCTGTTCGTGTCATTGCTGCTACTGCTGGTGCAGCTTGATATCTCAAACGAGAGCTTTCCTCCATTCTAAATGATTTCCTCCCATTGCAGCAAGACTCGTGTTCCCTGCAGCAGTTGCAGGGGGAAGATGCCGCCCTGAGGAGAACCATCGGGTCCCTGCAAGAGCAGCTGCGGCAGCAGGAGACAGACAGCAGGCAACAGGCAGCAGCTCTCAGGAAACAGCTATTGGAGGAAGAGGCGAACCACAGACAAGCCGTCGAGGCGCTGCGGAGGCAGTTGAAGGCCGAGGAAGACAGCAACAGGGCCGTGATTGCCTCCCTGCGGCAGCAGCTGCAGGACTCCACCGAGGTGCAGGAGCAGGACTCTCACCTGCGGCAGTACATCGCCTCGCTCAGGCAGCAGCTGCAGGAGGAGGAGGCCGCCAACAGGAAGTCCGTGTCTGGCCTGCGGCAGCAGCTGCAGGAGCAGGAGGCCAACAAGCGGGAGACGGTGGCCTCCCTCAGGCAGCAGATGCAGGACCAGGAGGAAAGTAGCAAGCGGTCCATCGCCTCGCTGAAGCAGCAGCTGCAGGATGAGGAGGACATCAACAGACAGACTATCGCCTCTCTCAGGCAGCAGCTGCAGGAGGCCAGCAGCCAGCAAGAGACAGGGTCCTACAACAGGCAGCAGATCACAGCCCTGAGGCAGCAGCTGCTAGAGGAGGGTGCCGCCCACAAGAAGACCATCTCAGCACTGCGTCAGCAACTGCAGGACCAGGAGGACAGCCACGTGCAGGCCATCACGGCCCTCAAACAGCAGCTGCAGGAGGCAACCAACAAGCTGCAGCAGGACGGTCTCCACAGGCAGCAGATTGCGTCCCTCAAACAGCAGCTGGAGGAGCAGGAAGAGGCCAGCAGGAAGACCATCGCCGTGCTGCAGCAGCAGATGCAGAGGGAGGAGCAGAGCAACAGGCAGACGGTGGCCGAGCTGCGGCAGGACCTGAGCCGGCTGTCCCTGCGCCACACCGAGGGCGAGCACAAGTCCCTCTCGCTGCAGGTAACACGCTCGCACGTGCCAGGACGAGGCTGTCACAGCCACTCACAACTGTATCAAAGCTGAACCAATGCAGACCAGTATACTAAGAGGCCCCGTTACCGACAGACCCGTTTTCTTTATGTAACTCTGCAGCATCATGAATTTCCGTCAGCCAAAGTAGCCCTGGGTACCCATGTGACCTAACCGCGTCTCTGTTCCAGCGTGACCACGATGACCTGCTGCGGGAGGCGGAGCAGAAGCAGGAGAGGAGCAGGAAGACCATCGAGGAACTGAACGCCTCGGTGGCCACCCTCACAGGCAGGATCAGGGAGCAGGAGGAGGCCTTCTCCTCGTGCAAGGTAAGCACCCTCAGGCCGTCACCAGCAGGTGGAACACAGCGCAGGTCTCAGCCGACCGGCGTACACTGGGCATAAACTTTTAAGAATGACCACAGAGGGTTGTCAGAAGTCCAGAGTCAGAGGCCTTGTAATAGGTTTCACGAATATGGTATCTAATAACTTTTTTTTTTTTTTTTGGGGGGGGGGGGAGGCAAAGGAGACAAATCAACGACAGGAAGATAACCCCACAAAAGACTGCTCCTATAAAGAAAGTAAGAGCAAAAACTAGATACAATTCACTAGATAAAATTGACCTTACGTTATGCCACATTCGCGTAATTCAAACACGCGTAAATCGATAATTGACTGTACTAAACGCTAGGAGAGAAGTGACTTGATGAAGAACAACTGTAACTGAGAAAAAGTGAAACAGGGCAGAGGGATGAACTATGAAGGAACGTGAGGGATGAGCTATGAAGGAGCATGAGTCTTAAGAGAGTGAAGGAGAAGTAATGAAGGAATACGAAACATGCGAGAGTGAAGAAGTATAGTGAAGGAAAGTCATGCGAGAGTGAAAGAAGAACCAAGACGTATTTCCAGTCCCATAACCTTTTGTATCGTTCCACAGGAGGAGCTGCACTACAAGGAGAGGCTGCTGGAGGAGAGGCAGGAGGAGGCAAAGCTGAAGGAGGGAACACTGAGGGAAGAGGTGGAGCGCTCTGCCCGTCGTCTGGAGGAGGAGAGGCAGAAGGTCCAGGCGGCGCAGGTATGAATGAATCTCTACTGTAGGTCTCCTCTTCTATTACTATTGCGGCTTCTACTACTACTACTACTACTACTACTACTACTACTACTATTCTGCTACTTCTGTCACACCTCCACAAGCCTTCCCTACACCCCCTCGTCCCCTGAACACCCTATGCACATCTACACATAAGACTATCTGCTCTAGGCTTTCACTTCTACTACTGCTTTTACTACTACTACTATTATTCTGCTACTTCTGCAACACCTCCGCAAGCCTTCCCTACATCCCCTCGTCTCCCTTGCAGTCCCGCGAGCTCGAGACCTCCCGCAAGCTACACGAGCACGTCAGAGAGCTGGAGAGGATCATCGACTCCCTCAACGATGACATGGCCGAGAAGAACAGCAAACTTAGCGAGTACGAGCAGATGGTGGCGTCCTACCAGGTGAGCAGGGGGTGGGTGGGGAGGGAGGGAGGAAAGGAGGAAAAGATATAAGGAAAGAGGGAGAGAAGGAGGAAAGAATGGAGGAAAACAGGGAGAGGAGGAGGAAGGAATAGAGTGAAAGGGGAAAAAAATGAAAGAAAAACTGTATGATGAAGGGAGGGTTGGGGGAAAAGAGTAAGAAAGAAGTAATTAGTAAGAGACATGAAAAAAAGTAAAGATGTAAAATAACCGCAAATAATAAAGCTGAAAAAAAAAAATAAGAATAACACCTGACCCCTTGACCTCACCTCTGCCCTCCATGACCTCTGCAACCCCTAATGACCCCTAGCACCCTGGTCTGATTAATTTAACACCTTGCCCACCTGAACTATCACCTGTATTACCCCCCCCCCCCCCCCCCAACGTGAACTCTCCCCACTGACCTCCGCACCTCACCAACCGCCCTCTCTCCTCAGGTTCAGCTACGCCACAAGGAACGCCAGCTGGAGCAGAAGGAGACGGCCGGGCAGCAGAGCGTGGCCACCCTCCAGCAGAAGGTTGATGCTCTGGCCCAGATCTTGGAGGAGGAGCAGCAGAAGGTGACCCAAGCGCAGGTAGGAACGGCTGGTTGGTGTGATTGATTGATTAACTGATTGAACACACTGCCCACCTGTACTGTCTATCACCTGTATGAAGTCTACCTCCCGAAATTGACTTCTCTTTCGGCCACTCCTCTCCAATCGTTTTAGGGGCAGTAAGTAGCGGGCTTTTTTTTTTTCATTATTGTTTTCCGTGACCTATCTCCTTTGCAGTAAAAAAAAAAAGAAAAAAAAATATTGCCGTTCCTGTTGCCTACTACTACTACTACTACTACTACTACTACTACTACTACTACTACTACTACTACTATTACTATTACTTCTACTACTACTATGCCACTGCTAATATATACTCTTTTTCCTCGTCGTTTTCTTTTCCTTTTTCTTCTGCTTCTTCTTTTACTTCTTCATCTTCTTCCTCTTCTTCTCTTCCTTGTTCTTGTTTTTGTTCAAGTTCTTGTTCTTCTTCCTCTTCTCTTTCTTCTTCTTCTTCTTTTTCTTCTTTCTTCTTTTTTGTTCTTTCTCCTCCTTGTCCTCGTTCTCGTCTCCTCCTCCTCCTCCTCCTCCTACTACTACTACTACTACTTTTTTTTTCAACTACAACTACTACTTCGGGCCTCCATCTATTAGAGTTGCGTTGTGAGCGGTATATTCTCTCATATCCTTTCACATAGCAATTCATTGGCCCCACCCCGCCAATGCCTGTGGCCGACAACCATCTTTATTTAATATTACAAACTTTACTAAACAAACTACTACTACTACTACTACCACTACCACTACAACTATTACTACTACCACTACTGTTACTACTCCCAGCACCAACACCACCACTACTACTACTAACAACAACAACAACAATAATAATGACAATAAAAATACCAC
>NC_066517.1:23715039-23767539 GCF_024679095.1 Eriocheir sinensis | reverse complement strand
CATAGGCGCGTTGAGTGCCGAGGTGGTGCGGTTTTCACAGAAGGTGGAGGACGAGAAGAAAAAGGCGATTGTTGCTCAGGTAAAGTGGAGGTGGAGATGGAGGTGAGGTGGAGGTGGTTGACTGACTGATACTATAGGTGGAAGAGTCTTGTTCTTGTTCTTCTTCTCTGTTTTCGTCTTCCTTTTCTTCACTATCTTTATCATCATTATTTCTTCCTTATTTCTCATCTTTATCCCATCTTGTTTGGTTGATTGGTTGGTTGAGATGAAGAAAAATTGGTTGACTTTGTTTATTCATATATTTCATCATTCTTACTTTTTTTGTATTTATTTATTCATTTTGCCATTACTTCCTTCCTTTCTTTCTTTTCTCTCCTTTAGTTTCTCTCCTTCCTTCTTTCATTTCTTTTTTTTCTCATTTTTACTTTTTCCTTCTCTCTTCTTTCCTTCTTTCTTCCTCCCTTTTTTTCCTACCTCCCTCCCTCCCTCCCACCCAACCTACCTACCTGGCACTCTCCTCCCTCTCTCCCTCCCTTTCCTTATTAACTAACAATAAAATTCACTCTTTTAATCAACTACTATCCAGATCAGACCCTATGACACCGTTTTTCGCAAATATCTTTCAAACGCATATTGCTTTGACACATTGTTTGACACACTCCGCTCATTTTTGACGCCATTATGCATTGCCAGATGAGGTTAATTATGGCGTTTACTCTTGACTGATGGCGAAACCTGCGTGATCCACTTACACATTCGAACAGGTGAGGCGTGACGAATTTGTGACGTGTATCCACCACTAACCTCCACCCCTGGCTTCCCCTACTCCCATCCCTCCCTTTCCCTCCCTCCTACCCTCCTCCTTTTCCCCCTAACCCCCTCTCTCTCTCGTTTACCTCCTTTTCCCTCCACCCCCCCCCCCCCTCTCTCTCTCTCTCTCTCTCTCTCTCTCTCTCTCTCTCTCTAGCGCTGCACACGAGATATAATCAATCCACACGCGTGACTTGAATTAATGACAGATAAATAGAAATTATATACAGAGTAAGGTTGGACAGTTTATGCAAGCAATTGTAATCGATGTTATTGCTTGTTTCACCATTAAACCGTATTTGGTAAGTCAAGAAGGTAACATGGTAAATATCGGGCAAGCTGCCGATCTATAATTAGTCTCATCTGGCAAGGCACAATGGCGTCAAAATTTAGCGGAGTGTGTGAAACAATCTGTGCCAAAGCATCGTGCTGATCCGAGTCTTCGCTTGAAAGATATTTGCGAAAAACGGTAGGTCATGGGGTCTGATATGGATAGTAGTTGATTAAAAGAGTGAATTGTTTTGTTAGTTAATAAGGAAAGGGAGGGAGAGAGGGAGGAGAGTGCTAGGTAGGTAGGAAGGTTGGGTGGTAGGGAGGGAGGTAGGAAGGAAAAAAAGGGAGGAAGGTAGAAGGAAAGAAGAAAGAAGGAAAAAGTAAATATGAGAAGAAAAAAAAAAGAGATGAAGGAAGGAAGGAAAGAAACTAGTCTCATATGGATAGTTTTTTTTTTGCAGCAAAGGAGACAGCACAAGGGCACAAAAAAAAGGAAACAATAAAAAAAAGCCCGCTACTCGCTGCTCCTGTAAATAATCCGAAGAGGTGGCCGAAAGAGCACTCAATTACATGAGAACAAAACCCCTTCCTCACCCCTTCCTTCCACCCTCTCACAGAACCGCGCCGCGCAGCTTCTGGAGCAAGACAAGGTGAACAAGCTCAACATCACCGACCTCTCCAACAAGCTGAGGGACTACGAGAAGACCATCGCCACGTTCCAGGTATATACTAACAACAAACACCTGAGCAGTTAATTAAAAAAAAAACAGGTATATACTAACAACAAACACCTGAGCAGTTAATTAAAAAAAAAAAAAAAACACGCTTACCTTACATATTAGTGCAGCAAAAGCCTACATGCCTCCCTACCTTTGTTGACCTATACCTGTTTGTCTATCTTTACTTAGTTGTTATTATTATCATCATCAGTGTTCTTCCTCCTCCTCCTCTTCCTCGTAGCTCGACAAGGAACAGCTCCAGCAAGAGTTAGCGAGAAGTTACCGAGCGAATGAGTCTCATCAGGCATCCTCCGCCCTCCAGGTGAGATATAGATAGATAGATAGATAGATAGAGAGAGAGAGAGAGAGAGAGAGAGAGAGAATGTACCCTTGCACAAAACTAAACGAAGAAAATTACATATATCCGTGATTTTAGGGCAAACTTTACTAAACGAATATTTCACACAACAGCAACATAGAGCATTTTCTATTCCAACTTTCTCCCGCGTAAAGGAATGGAACTACATACGTTATAGCTAGAAATTAAGGGGGTTAGGGATGATTGGAGAGGGGGGTGGGGAGGGTATAGCTGAGACTTAAGGGGAGGGGGGAGGGGGGCGTCTACATAAAAGGGGGGGGATAGGGGGTCGTGAGAAACGGGGGAAGTGAATATTGGGGGGGAGGGGTTGGGGGTGCCATCTTGCCTATAGGGATGCTGGGGGGGCGCGGTTATGCTTATCCTTTCATTCTCACACGCAGGATCAGCTGAAGGAGGCGCGCGCCCAACTGGAAACGGAGCAGCGGGAGAGGGCGAGGGAGCAGGAAGCAAGCAGGAACAGACTAGCTGCCTTGGAGGACGCCCTTGCCCGCTCCCCCCGCCAGGCCTCCGCGCCCTCACGCTCCAGATCACGCTCAAGGGCTGAAACTCCATCGAGGGTGGTGAGTCTTGGCTGTCCTTGCTTTGCTTCACTTTCCCTTGGTCTCCCATTTCCCCGTGTGGAGGTTCTTGTATACTCATCTACTGGGAAGGAAGGGAGGGAGGGTGCTAGGTAGGTAGGTTGGTAGGAATGAAGGAAGGTATATCGAAAGAGAGTAGAGAAGGAAGGAGGGAAGAAAGAAAGTAGGAAAGAAGGAAAGGAATAGTGAAATGAATGAATGAATAGTCAAAAAGATATAGTTAACTCTTGCATCAGGAAGTTGGACAGCCTAGGCATTAGCTTGGGAAGAGAATTTCATCCCTCCTTTCATCATCACCACCATCACCACCACCACCCCCATCACAATCACCTCCCCCCCCACCACTACCACCACCATCACCACCACCACCATCACCACCACCACCACCATCACCACCACCACCACCACCACCATCACCACCATCACCACCACCACGCTACTAACGCCTTCCTCCCCAGGTCACCTTGATGCCCACCGGCCTCCCTAACCTCGGCAACTCCTGCTACATCAACTCGGTGGTGCAGTGCCTCTTCAGCGTCACCATCCTCAGGGACTACTTCACCTCGGACACCTACAGGTAAGGGAGGCTATTAAGCTCAGGTGAGGTCCTCCGCTTCAAAAAATATATCCTTTTTTTCTTCCCATTATCTATTTCTTATTTCCTTGCTCGGTTTCTTCCTTTCTTCCTTCTTGATTTTCCTTTTTCCTTTTTCTATTCAATTGTTCATTCCCCCAGACGTGACCTGTACCGGGGGAGTGAGCTGCAGGGGCAGGTGGCGGCCGCCTTGGCAGGGGTGTTCAAGGGCCTGGAGGAGGGCCGCGGCGAGAGGGACGTGCGGACCAAGATCAAACACCTCAAGGTATGTACACGTACGCACCCTTCCAATGGACCTTCCATATCAATAAAGTATGTCTTTGTTAGACAGACACAGTGACGGAGCTAAAGTAAAGAGCACCTTGTCTATCTTTTCTGTGGATTTTTTTTTCTTTTTTTTTTTTAAGTTAGTTGTTGCACCTTGTCTATGTATCCGCCTCTCTTGCAGGACGTGGCCGGGGTGTGCAGTGAGGAGTTCCGCGGCTCCCAGCAGAGGAACGCCCACGACTTCCTCTCCTCCCTCCTCAACTGGCTACATGAGGACCTGACGCGGGTAAGTTGAGGGGAAGTGAGGGGACTCCTTCTTCCCTGCGAACAAACCCCCGAAAGTGGACAAAACCTCAGTCTCACATAATGAAGATAAATGGTTTCGAGTAGTTGACAAATTTCATGTTTTAAAGTATGCAGATGAATTCCTTTTATCCTTCAGCCCATTACAGTTTCCTTTTTCTTCACCCCATCCCTTAACCTTACTATCTCCGTTCCCCTTCCCACCCTTCCCTCAGCCCTCTGGCTCCTCGGTGGTCACCAAGAACTTCGCGGGCTCGGTGCGGGATGTGGTGCGCTGCGACCGGAGTGGCGAGGAGGTCAAGAGGAGCTCGAGAACCTTCACCACCCTCAGCCTACCTGTGCCGAGGGGAAAAGCGTTCTCCCTGCAGGTAAAGGTGTTGAGGTCTTGGGTTCACCTTATTAACGTCACCTTTTGTGCTCCTCTATTCTACTTTCTCTCTCGTCTTCACTCTCTTTTCCTCCTTTTCTTTCCACTTCTTCACCTGTTCACCCACTACTATCGATCTACTAACTGCCTATCTATCTATATCCCTCTATCTCTCTATCGTGGCCACAGGATATCCTCGAGAACCACTTCCGGCCACACAACGAAGAGTGGGAGTGCCCTCACTGCCGGAAGTCGCACGTTTGCCGCCAACACACGCGCCTCACCCACCTGCCGCCCCTCCTCCTCATCCATCTCAGCAGGTAAGAAACTGTACCTGCTCCTCACTCACCATTTTCCTTGTGTATTTGCGCCACGCTGTACCACTAACGGAGAAAATTAATATATCCTGAGCGCTCGAAGAAAACTCGTAGCGAACAGTGTCTGGCCTTTCGATGCTACTGGAAATGATCTCGAGGGAATAAATAGCCTTAGAAGAGAGAGCTTGTAATATGGGTGTGAGTGTAAGGTTGGTATTCCCGGACATTTCCACCCCTCAGATCAGCTAATTCCAAAGGCCGAAAAGGAGCTCAATCGCGTTCCAGTGAGTGTTTTTGTAGGTTCACGGCACAAAAGAGTGATTACGTTTCCAGAAGGGTCATACAACTACCTCTGGAAATACCCGAAACTCATACGAAAGCCAAGTCAGTTATGTGTGCTTAAGAATATGACCCTATACCTGACCTTCCCCTCCATCTATACTGTATTAAATCTCTTTCGTATTTTTTTAGCAGGTAAGAAACTAGCCCACCAGCACTTGACTCCACTTGTGCTGAGCTATTTTTTTATGATCCACTGTTTGTCTGCCTTTGCTTTCCTCTCTTCCCTTCTCTTTCCTCTCTCTTAACCTAACCTGCTTTTCCTCTCGTCTTCAGGGCCGGTAGTGGCTCTCGCGACTCACAGACGAAGAAGGTCAAAGTCACCTTCCCGATAGAGAACCTCACCTTACAAGACTATATGGACCACAGAGACCGAAGGTAACTATTTTTTTCCTTCCGTATTCCTAGAGGCTTCCCTATTTCATTATTTTCTTTCCTTATCTTTTTTTCCTTCTTTACTTCTTTCCTTCTCTTTACTTCCTTTTCTTCTTCCCTTCTGTTCTTCCCCGCCCTTCTTTTTTTCTTTTCCTTCCTTTTTTCTCTTCTTTCCTTCTTCCTTCCCTTCCCTTCTCTCATTTCTTTTCCTTTCCTCCTTTCCTCCTTCCATTCCTTTCTTTCCACTCTCTTAACTTGTCCTAGAATCCTAAAATGCAAACCACTAACTGCTTCCCTCCCTCCATTCCTTCCTTCCCTTCCACTCTCTTAACTTGTCCTAGAATCCTAAAATGCAAACCACTAACTACTTCCCTCCCTCCATTCCTTCCTTCCCTTCCACTCTCTTTTAACTAGAATAAAATGCAAAAATGCAACTACTTCCTCCATTCCTTCCTTCCCTTCCTTTATCCCAACACAGCCCCTCCTACGAGCTCTTCGGCGTCGTGTCACACCAAGGCACCATGAACGCCGGGCACTACACCGCCCTCTGCCGGAGCCCCCCAAGCCCCTCCTGGCACCTCTACGACGACGACAAGGTTAGCGAGGTCCCCGCCAGAAGGGTCCAGACAGAAGCCGACGTGCATGTTCTGTTCTACTCTCTCCTGAAGACCTAGACAATGGACCTCGAGTTTCGTTTTTCTTAGTTTTCCTTTTCTGCTTTGTTGCTGTTTTTTCATTCTCTCTTTTTAATGTGGTTAGAGGAGATAGATGAAGAGGTTAACAGAAAAGAAAATGGGATACTGTGGTCCTTAAGAGAGGCAGATGAAGGCCTACACAAAGAAGAATAGAGAGTGTGGTCTTTTTTATTGCAGTAAGAGGAGGTAGAGGAAAGGAAAATGAACCAGGGGACATAGGGCCAGTCTTACAGTCCAGTCCAGCACATTTGTAAGCTCCCCAACCAAACACAAAACACGACGAAAATTCCTTGTAGAGTGTTTTTTTTCTTCACATTTGTTACCTTTTTTTATGCCCTTGAACTGACTCCTCCGCTGTAAAAAAAAAAAATAAATAAATAAATAAATAAAAACTATACAAGGAATTTTCGTCGTGTTATGTGTTTGGCTGGGGAGCTTACAAACGTGCTGTACTGGCCCTTAGTTTTTATTGACAAGTAAAGATGAGGTGCTTTTCTCTCTCGTTTGATGCACTAAAACGAAGCAGATGAAAAGGCTAAACAAATAAGAGAAGGGGGATAGAAGTGCGAAAGATGGAAAAGGAGGATAAATGAAGGATATAGGAAAGAAAGTCAAGGTATAGGGAAAAAATAGGGAAAAAAGGATGAAACAAAGGACATAAGGAAAGAAAGTTAAAGCATGGGAAAGAAAGTGAGGGAAAAAAAGAACATATGGAGAGAAAATACAAAAAAAAGAAAAAAAAAAAAGGATATACTGAGGTTATGTTAATTTTTATATATCATTTTATACGCGTTTTCTTACACTGTTTTTTACACGTAATTAAGTTAAGTCAAAGGGGAGACGGAGGCGTTGGCGATATAGGTAATAATGAGCTAAATAACTTCTAATTAGTGTGTCGTAAATGAGGATGTCCAGTTAAATACAATGATCAAATAGCTATGTCCAATTTTATCTATCCAACTGAACGTCTGATTTAAAATGTACAAATGAATACACCCACGAATATGTCCATTTAAATGTCTCTAAGTGAATGTCTAGTTAGATTATGTAGAATTAAATGCCTCCTACTGATTGCCTAACTAAATAAGTACAAATATATCAATGTCCAATCAGATATCTCCTATTGAATGTCTGATGAGATATGTCCTATTGAGTATCTTCAAATGAATGTCTAATTAGATGTGTCCTATTAAGTATCTCCGAATGAATGTCTGCTTAAATATATACAAATAAAAATGTTCGGTTAATTATGTCCATTTTTTTGTCTTCACTTCCCCTTTTCCTCCTTTTCTCTCCTCTTCTTCCTCGCCTTTCATTAGTTGACACTCATTCACCTTTTCTTCTTCAACGTCTAACTCACTTCGTCCACCTGAATATCTAATTAAGCATATCAATACAATTATATATGTCTAACTTAACGCATTAAAAAAGGCTGAATATTGGCCCAAAAAATCAGCTACCTGCGCTAATATGGAGTTCATGTCACTACTATAACTACTAGTATTAATAATGATGATGATGATGATGATGATGATGGTGAAGCTGAATATAAAAACAACCATAAGATTTTTTTCATCCTAAGTAACATAAAGAAGTAAAATTCGACGTATGCAACACAATCTTATCGCCAACTGCTTGTGAACCGGCCAGCCTGCGTGTGTGTGCGTGTGCGTGCGTGTGTGTGTGTGTGTGTGTGTGTGTGTGTGTGTGTGTGTGTGTGTGTGTGTCGCAATGCCTAATGTAACGAAAGGAAAAATGAGAGAGAGAGAGAGAGAGAGAGAGAGAGAGAGAGAGAGAGAGAGAGAGAGAGAGAGAGAGAGAGAGAGAGAGAGAGAGAGAGAGAGAGAACAAAAGAACATAAGAACATAAGGAGTCTCTAAGCGGCCGGTAGGGCTATACAATGTTATGTACACATTATCAGCTCAAGCAACGTAACCACAATCAACAACTCATATACAAATCAACAAAACCACACCGACTCCTGAAACAATACAAAAATAAACACCACCCATCGCTATCAGTCTGTTTCATCTTCCAATTCTCACAAATACGAGGAAAGAGAACCAAGTCGCATGCATCTGAGAGCAAGACAGGTGTGGGGGGTGGTTCCTGGTGCCAGCTGGGAGAGAGGCAGGTGTTAGTGGTTACCTGGGGCGCCAAAAGGTATATGTACCGAGGCGTCGCCCTGAGGAACACCAGCAAGAATGAATTTCCTAGCCCGCTTCCTGGTGGTGGTGGGCCTCGCGTTCTCCTCGGCGGCAGGTGAGACGGGGAAGGTGAGGTAGGGAAGGTGAGGTGGGGAAGGTGAAGTGGGGAAAAGGAGATGAGGAAGGTGAAGTGAGAAGTGGTAGCTGATGTGTTTGTCAAGGCCCATATCATCACCCTGCCCATCTTCCACCCATGTCCTATATCTAGCTCATCCAAAGCTTCACCATTCCCTCCTTCCTAGCCTACATAAGCTCCTTCCCCCGTCTCATTCTTCTTCCCCACCTGCATGTTTCCTTAATGCCCAAACCCTCCGGCTATGATGCTTTGGCCATTCAGAGGAAACCAAAACACAAACTTCCCTTCTGTTCCTCCCACCCTCTCTACCAACCCTCCACGACCCTCCATTTCCACTCCCTCTCCTTCAGACATCTCCAGTCGCCTTGGGTTCAGAGCATGAGATGAGTCTCTCTCAGGATGGCTAAAACAGACTTAGCGGGCACGAGGCCAAAGCGAACACGATTGGAATCTTCAAAGTGGTTGGATAAATTCATAAATGAAATTTGTAAAGGATAGACAAACAGACTTAGATGACCAAGTCTGTATAAAGCTTGTCTAGTAACGTGTTCGTATTGTCTTGTTCAGGCGCCTCCCTCACCCTGGGCCAGGATGGCCAGGTCCCCTTAAAGTTCGGGGCACCGCTGCAGCTTGACTGTGGCGTCAATGGCCCGCTACGGCACTGCTTCTGGGAGACAGCGGACGGACGCATCGTGCAGGTGACGTAAGCAGCGGTACTCTGGCTGTGTACCACGGGTGTCCCACGACGTACTTTTTGTAGGAGCAAACTTTTGACCAGGGCCGCCACCATACGGACCATTGACACCTAACTGTGCCTACAGGTGGAGGACGTGTACGCAGGGCTCCACCCAGGCCTGCGGGCGCCCGGCAATCTCACCAACAACCAGTGCGGCATCGTTGTGGAGCAGGCCAGGGCGGGACACGCCGGGGAGTGGACGTGCCGCGCGCTGCTGGACGGCCAGGCGCTGCGGGGCTCAATGAGAGCTGCCGTGGGTAAGGGGGGGAGGGGGAAGGGGGAGGGTGTCACACTGGAGGCAACACGTGCACCAGATAAGCCTTAACAACCAACAAGTCTTCGCGCCACGAACAAACAACGTTATCAGCTGTAATCTGCCTAGGGCCAAACATGACCCTCAAAATGTTTTTCTTTCACTTTCTTCCATCATGAAATAAGAGACTGAGGTAGTTACTAAAAATGTTCTTCCTTCCTTGACATTTTCACCCCTTCGCAGAGTGTGTGTACCCCTTCGTGGCCGTGGGCGGCGGCTGCTACTACTTCAGTGAAACCCTCCTCCAATCCTGGTGTGTATGTGTGTGTGTGTGTGTGTGTGTGTGTGTGTGTCACAGCCTTCTTCCTTTGCCCTTCTTTTCCAACACCCAACACACGTCTGCTAGCGGTAATCTAACTAAGTCTGCCATAGGAGCCAAGGGAACAGTTTAAGGCTAACATCTTGTGCCCTCAGGGAGGATGCACGATCATTCTGCAAGAGCCTTTCTGTAGGGGCCGACCTGGCGGTGCTGGACGACTGCCACCAATTCCAGTTGGTGTGGGGCCACATCCTCGTGAACTGTAGGTGCCGCAGCCCCGCACAGCACTCTGTTGACACTTTGCCTTTGTGTGAACACTGTCCATAAGCGTGAAGGACTGGGACCTCTCCACAGTGTCCCATTCTTCTCCTTCCAGACGAGGTCTCCGTGCACTGGATCGGAGGCCACGATGATGCGTCGGACGGAAAGTTCTACTGGGTGGACAACACCCTCATGGTGATGGGGACGCCCTTCTGGAGACCCAACTATCCCAGCGGCCTGGAGAGTTGTGTGGCCCTCAGCAACGCCGGCGGCTACTTCATCGACCAGCCCTGCACCGAGCCCCATCATTATGTGTGTCAGCAGCATTAAGAGAAACAAAGACAAAGCAAAAGGAGAAAAAAAACTGAAAGAAGACAAAAAAGCAATGGACCACAGGGATGCATGCACAGGAGAGGCGATTGCAGCCGTCACCTGACACACCACGCGCCAAGGCCGACCTTTAAAGTCACTGTCGTCACCTGTCCTGTTCTTACGCAACCCGCGTGGTGCGCACATCACGCAGCTGATAACCTGTATGGCCGCCCTCTGGGGACAACACGCCTCACAAACCTGCCCGGCATCTGACTGGTTCCCACGCTTAGTGTTTTCTTTTGCCTTTTGCGTGACGCCTTTATCAAGTGACTACGTAGGTGCTTTACGTAGATTCAGAGAGTACCGAAAGAAATCCGATATGTTTTAGTATATACTCTTGATCACACACACACACACACACACACACACACACACACACACACACACACACACACACACACAGAGAGAGACTGACAAAATAAGACAGACGTAACTTGAAGAAAAAAAATCCCAAGCACGAACGTCAAAAAAAAGTAATAAGTTGTAACCACGAATAAAAAAAATAAAGAAAACTCAGGAAGGAACGAATTCCTGCACGTGAACAACAACAAAAACAACACATAGCCAATATATAAAAACAAAAAAACAAAGATAACACCAATAAAATTAAAACAGAATAAAACGAAGCCGTCCACCCGTCCATCCAAACAACAAGTCACTGCTTACGTGTTATCTCCCGTGTGTGTGTGTGTGTGTGTGTGTGTGTGTGTGTGTGTGTGTGTGTATCCTTTCACAGGTTGTCAGGACGCTACTCACTATCGCCACGTTTCTGAAGTTGTTGTTGTTGTTATTGTTATTGTTGAAGTTGTTTTTGTTGTTGTTATGGGTGTTGCGTAAGTGTCCTTGAGGCGTCGCTGAGGTGAACGATAAATATTTGACCCTGAACCGCGCGCTGTGAGTTACTGTTGTTTATTTTTTTGTTTGTTTGTTATTGTTGTTTACCTCCGTATATTAACGTTTACTAGTCCTTTCCCTTCTGTTAGTGAATTATTATTATTATTATTATTTTTATTATTACTATTATTATCATTGGTGTGGGTTTGTTCACTATCATCACACACCGCTTCTTCACTGTCGTCACCGCACGTCACCCATCCCTCCTCCTCGTCCCTTCACTACACATACCAATAAACTAGAGGCAGCCAATATAAGGGACTCCCATCAGCCACTGAACCACCCCTGCCAGATTATCGTACTCAGAGTATAGTATTTACCGGTTTCTGACGCCTAACTATTGCCAAGAAACATCAGGAATTAACCGTTTTAACGATATATATATAAATGCATCTCGTTATTGGGGACCAGGAGACAGTTTTGGCGTCGGAAGTCGGTATATATAAGAGCCTGAGTACGACAATCTGACAACGTAGCCCTGGACTAATAGGTAAACGTAAGGTAAAGTTCGGGGCATACACTATAGACGTGCGTGGCCACGGTGCTCGTCTCCGTCACATTGTCCCTTAACCCTGTGGTGGATGAGAAGTTGAGAACCCATTACTCCGGACCACAGGGTAAGTGCAACATCCGGGTTACCACAGTTTACCTTCCCCAGGTTTCCCCAGTACCCATTTATCGACCAGCCCGAAAGGGAGGATGTAAGACTGGGTGAGCTGCACGCCGACTGGCCAGGCTGAGATTCGAACTCGGGCCTTTGGATTTGTAGCTAGACACGATGGCCACTGAGCCACTGACTCATCAACCCTCCTCATGGGGTAAAAAGTTGTGCTGGAAGTGCTCGAAAGCCTGGTGAGGAGTGATCACAAGCGTCCGAAAACTATACCAGCATTCGGTAACGCGGCTGGTAAAAAGAAATCTACAACAGTATTCCCAGGTTTCTTATGTGTAGAGCGAAGAAAATGGGAGGACGCGAGGAAAGAAAACGGAACGGAATTTCGATAACCGTTGGCCAGACAGACAGACAGACATTCATCCGAAATTGACCTCTCTACCGACCCCCATCCGAAATTGACCTCTCTTCTGGGACCCATCCGAAATTGACTTCTCTACCAACCCGAATCCGAAATTGACCTCTCTTCTGGGACCCATCCGAAATTGACTTCTCTACCGACCCGAATCCGAAATTGACTTCTCTTCTGGGACCCATCCGAAATTGACCTCTCTACCGACCCCCATTTGAATTTGACCTCTCTTCTGGGACACATCCGAAACTGACCTCTCTTCTTGCACCATCCAAAACTGACCTCTTCTGGGATCCTTCCGAAATTGACCTCTTCTGTCATCCATCCGAAATTGACCTCTCTTCTGGCATCCATCCGAAATTGACCTCTCTTCTGGCATCCATCCGAAAATGACCTCTTCTGGCACTATCTGATATTGACCTCTCTTCTGGCATGCATCCGACGTTGACCTCTCTTCTGGCGTCCATTAGAAATTGACCTCTCTTCTGGCGTGCATCCGACGTTGACCTCTCTTCTGGTACCCATCCGAAAATGACCTCTTTTGGCACTATCTGATATTGACCTCTCTTCTGGCATGCATCCGACGTTGACCTCTCTTCTTGCACCATCCGACGTTGTTCTTCTTTGTTCATCGCCTTTATTAAACTCTTTCCTTTACCGCAAAACAAAAACATCCAATTCTCCATCGACACGAGGTACAATTTGAGCAATATAGAAACGCCCCTGAAAACAATACCAGCATGTACTTATAACGTGGTTGGTAATACTAATAATACTAATTCATGCTAAACGCACAGTCACACTTACCCAATCTTGCCCATGTCAGTTCCGGGGTCGTGGTGGCGGTGGTGGTAGTGTTTGCAATGGAGGTAAATGTGCAGCTTTTAAAATCTGTTCTCCACAATTTTATCTCTCTTTTTTTTTTTAGATAATCGTTCACACTTGGCAATATCAGAGCACCTCCATGAGTAATTTATCGCATATTTGTACGTCACTTTCAAACATTCCGATATGCGATAGTCTCCACACTAAAGGATTTCGCTGTACAATATTCATCATTTTCACAATAACATTTTCAGTACTTTAACAATTCACTAAAACCACTGCGCTGTACGATATCCAGCACTTAAACACTTCCTTGTACGATACTCTGCACTTACAAGACTTTGCAATACGATTTTCAGCACTTCTAACACTTCCTTATACGATATTCTGCACTTCCAACGCTTCCTTATACGATACTCTGCACATACAACACTTCACAATACGATTTTCAGCAACGATACTCTGCACATACAACACTTCACAATACGATTTTCAGCACTTGTAACACTTCGCTATACGAGATTCAACGCTTCAACTCTTCACTATTGGATTAGCGAATAGCAGGCTTTTTTGTGTGTTTTCCCTTGTGATACTTCCTTTACTATAAAAAAAAAAAAATTATATCACAGCATTCAAAAACCAGACGCTCAGTTGTCGCAAATATCCACTGTCTTTTCTGTCTTTCTTTCTTCCCTTCCTTTTCTTTTGGGCAATGCAGCAACGTCACTAGAAGAATGTTAATGCGCAACACAGTATTGGGGTCAGGGCAGGCGCAACACTCCTGGTTCGTGACCCAACACACCAACACCGCCAGCCACCACCGTTAACAGCAGCAGGAATCGGGTCATGTGTTGTCTCCCGCGCGTGACCTGAAAAACACACATACCAAGACAAAGTGAGTCAAACATCTTTATTTGTTGTAAGGATTGAATGTATGTGTAATTTTTTTTTTTTTTTGTCATTTTACTGCCCTTGTTTTTTTTTTCATCCTCCTCCTCCTCCTCCTCCCCCTTTTTTTTTTCTTTTTTCCTTCTCTTCATCATATATTAACTTCTTTCTCTCTTTCCTTGTTTATCCTTTCTCTCTCTCTCTCTCTCTCTCTCTCTCTCTCTCTCTCTCTCTCTCTCTCTCTCTCTCTCTCTCTCTCTCTCTCTCTCTCTCTCTCTCTCTCACACACACACACACACACACACATTAAAGTTATTTTCATGAGTTCAGTTTCATGTAAAAAGGATAAAAAAATATATATATTTTCAGGGTCAATAATAATTACTCTTGCTCACCTGTGTCATAATTACACCTCCTCCTCCTCCTCCACCTCTTCCCCCTCCTCCTCCTCTTCCTCCTCCTCCTCCTCCTCCTCCTCCTCTTCTTCCTCCTCCTCCTCCTGAGATGAAAATTAATCAGAAAGCAAAACGAAATCCAAAAATGCAAAAGTGATCATTAGAAGCGAAGTCATATATTCGTCACGTCACCAATTCGTACGGATCACCCCTATTAGCACGCACATAAAAAAACTGGTAAGGAATAGTAATGAAGTGCTGTCACATCATAACATATATTTTTTCTTAAATATTCACTGCATGGTTTTTTTTCTCAGCTCAATATTCCATTTTTTTAATCTATTTTCTCTCTAATATGCGTACTAACTGGAGTGGCGCGTACTAAATAGCGAATAGAGGCTTGATTATATTGATGGTATTAGCCGATGAAGCCGTCCGTCTCATATATATATTTTTTTTCTCAGCTCAATTTTCCAGTTTTTATCTTTAATTTCTCTCTAATATGCGTACTAACAGGTGTGGCGCGTACTAAATAGCGAATAGAGGCTTGATTATATTGATGGTATTAGCCGATGAAGCCGTTCGTCTCATATATATATTTTTTTTTCTCAGCTCAATTTTCCAGTTTTTATCTTTAATTTCTCTCTAATATGCGTACTAACTGGAGTGGCGCGTACTAAATAGCGCATAGAGACTTGATTATATTGGTGGTATTAGCCGATGAAGCCGTTCGTCTCATATGTATATATATTTTTTTTCTCAGCTCAATTTTCCAGTTTTTATCTTTATTTTATTCTTAATATGAGTACTAAGATGGTGTCTAATGATGCCTTCCGTGATAACTATGATTCACTCAAAACTCTCCTCTATGATATGAAGAATAGAATCATAGAATCAATGTTTTGGTTCTGTGCTTCATCCTCCTATTAGTTGATCTTCCCTACCTGCCTCGTGATAATTATAATTCACTCCAAACGCCTTCTTGGGATCTGAAGAGTAGAATTAATGTTTCCGTGTGTGTTTCCTCCCCCATCTTCCCTCCCTTCCTTCCTTCCTGGCGCCGTTTCCTCTCCCTTCCTATTCCTTCCCGCATCAAGGCTAAATTAAGTAACGTTGGGAGATAGACCAAAAGAAACTGACCTCACTTCTCGCCTCTCGTTTTCTGTGACTGGAAGAGCGTCTATCGGGTCTTTTTCTTCCTGTTGTTTGCCCCTGAGCTACCTCCCTCGCTCCAACAGAGAACAGAACGAGAGGCCAAAAGAACGGTCAATTTCGGGTAGAGTGGCGGCTGAGGGTGGACCACATACCTACACGGGAACCAGGAAGCATCGGGTCTTAGCAAGGGTGTCTAGTGTTAGTGCCCAGCGACCTTTGGCGACCTTCACATGTCTCTAATTTACTAGGAATACCTGAGGCTTAGAAAAGGTTAAATGTGTGTGCGTGTGCGTGTGCGTGTGTGTGGACGGGTGAAGTGTTACCTGTGCAGACCTTACACACACACACACACACACACACACACACACACACACATGGGAGCGGTCGGGCAGATAGCCATATGGAACTGTACTGATGAATGGAATGCCAGAAGTAAAATCGTCTCAAAGTCCATTAATTTAACAAACGATGCAATAAAACAGAATCCAAAGAACTTCTATACAAACTTCAATCCCGTATAACATGCCAATAGGTAAGAATAGAATAAGTATTAGTCGGTAAACACACACACACACACACACACAAACACACACAGTTCCTCGCTCCACCCCCTCCTCACTCACTCCTTCCTCTCTTTCTCCTTCTCCTATAACAATAATAACCGCTATGAACACACACACACACACACACACACACACACACACACACACACACACACACACACACACACACAGAATCGTCCCATCGCAAACACCAAAGCCAAGTTCTTAAACATAATTAGCACCTCATTTTGCCTATTTGAAAAACTCTTCGTACAAGTTCCTAGGGTTTTCATTGAGTGTTTTGTGATCCTAGTGATAGTTTTAAATGACTTCTTTTATTCTTTTTTACAGCAAAGGAGTCAGCTCAAGGGCATAAATAAAGGAAACAATAATGAAAAGAAAAGCCCGCTAATACTCACTGATCCTAAGAAGAGTTAGAGGAGTGGCCGAAAGATAGGTCAATTTCGGGAAAAACACCCATGGAAACACTTTAATACTCTTTTTCGTGGACTGTTTTCTAATTTCAGTGATAGTTCTACATGACTTCTGCGTCGTAAACGAGAAAATCACTCATGGAAACCCTTTAATACTTTTTTTCGTGGACTGTTTTGTAATCCAAGTGAGAGTTTTACATGACTTCTGCGTCGTAAACGAGAAAATCACTCATGGAAACCCTTTAATACTTTTTTTCGTGGACTGTTTTGTAATCCAAGTGAGAGTTTTACATGACTTCTGCGTCTTGAACGAGAAAAACACCCTTGATAAACCTATTCTCTACTTTTTCATGAACTGTTTTGTAATCCTAGTGGTAGTTTAACATGACTTCTGCATCTTGGAAGAGAAAAACACACATGAAAACCCTATTCTTAACTTTTCATGAACTTTTTCTGATCCCAGTGATATAGTTGTACATGACTTCTGCACATTGAACGAGAAAAACACCCATGGTAACCCCTTTTTTGCAGTTTTCATGTACTGTTTTGTGATCCCAGGGGTAGCTGTACATGACTTCTACGTCTTCAACGGGAACATCACCATTTCCCAACAAAACCCGTTTGATCCTCTCTGCGGCCTTGGAGAAGCAGTCGCAGTAGGAGCCTGATGCGTTTAAGACTACGGACCCAAGACTCGCCTAGCAGCCAGACGAAGCCCACTCATTAGGTCACTGACTGGGTCTCCGCCTCGCCCACGTGCAAAGCCTCGTGTAGGGATACTATACACAGACACAAATTGGGTGGCGTCAAAATGAGGCAAGTGGACTGATTACTTAACTATTTTTAGCACTAGCCTCTTCTATACACCACCTCTTTCAATGTCAGTATGGAGTTTACACAGTAGACACAAGTATGAAGTTTGTTTGGGTGGGACCAGACACTCTAGCAAACGTTTGTGGGTCTTGCTACGAACGTTTTTCAAGGCAAGGGAGGAGCTATGTCGGTTTGCCTTGCGTCTTTCTCCCGTTCACATTGCTGTTTACTTATGTTTACTATAGACCACGGAGGGAGGTTGAGAGAGAGAGAGAGAGAGAGAGAGAGAGAGAGAGAGAGAGAGAGAGAGAGAGAGAAACAGGCTGCCGGGTCTAGACATCAAGGTTATTTTATCGCCTGCCTAGACTGATTTTTTTTGGTGTGTGTGTGTGTGTGTGTGTGTGTGTGTGTGTGTGTGTGTGTCGTAACGGGTCTGTGGGATGTTACTCGTTGTTGTTGTTGTTGTTGTTGATTCCTTTTGAAGAAGAGAAAGAGAAATAATAATAATAATAATAATAATAATAATAATAATAATAATAATAATAATAATAATAAGAAGAAGAAGAAGAAGAAGAAGAGGAAGAGGAGGAGGAGGAGGAGGAGGAAGGATATAAGAACAAGAAGAAAAACAAGAACACGAAGAAGAAAAAGTAAAAAGAAGAGGAAGAAAAAAGAAAAAAAAAGAAAAAAAGAGGAAGAAAAAAGAAAACAACAAGAAAAACAAGGGCAAGAAAAAGCATAGAAAAAAAAAAGGAACCAGAACAACAAAAAACAACAACAAAAACAACAAAGACAAGACAAAGGACTCCCCCCCTCCCCCTCCCCCTCTTTAACCACAAGCCCAGCACTGGCACTCTACAGCCGATGCTTTGGCCGCCGCAGAAAAGGTTGCAAGGGTAAACACAACAGACCAAGGCGCTAGACACAACACGAGGGGTCGGGCATAGCGGACTAAGCACTGTCTGGCGCCGACCTGAGCTACGTAGCCACCCGAGAAAGAAAGGAAGGGATGGATGGATGGATGGGAGGGAAGTAGGAAGGAAGGATGGATGGGAGGGAAGTAGGATGGATGGATGGATGGATGGATGAAAGGGAGGGAGGGAGGGAGGAAGGAACGAAGGAAGGAAGGAACCGAAGAGGAAGGCAGGAATAACAAAGAAAGAAGGAAGGAAGGAAGAACAGTAACCTAACCTAACCTAACCTAACCTAACCTACGTAGCCACACAAGGAAGGAAGGAAGGAAGGAGGGAAGGATGGATGGATGGAAGGATGGATGAAAGGGAGGGAGGAAGGGAGGAAGGAACGAAGGAAGGAAGGAACCGAAGAGGAAGGCAGGAATAACAAAGAAAGAAGGAAGGAAGGAAAAAGAACAGAAAAGAAAGAGGAAATGAAGGAAGGAAGACAGGAGGCACAGAAAGGAAGAAAGAAAGGAAGGAACAACAGTAATGAAAGATGGAAGGAAGGAAAAAGAACAGAAAAGAAAGAGGAAAAGAAGGAAGAAAGAAAGGAAGGAAGAAAGGAAGGAAGGACAGTAAAGAAAGATGAAAAAAAACAGAAAACAATGAAGGAGGGAATGAAGAAAGGAACCAAGGAGAGAAAACAAAGAATGACTGACTGAATGAATGAATGCAGGAAGGAAGGAAGGAAGGAAGGAGGCAATGCACAAAGGTAAAGTTAATTAAGGGAATACACTATAGCTACGCGTGGAGGCGGTGCCCATCTCCGTTACACAGGCCGATAAAAACACTTAGCAATATGAACATGAAAAACGATAATACAATGAGGTGGAAATATACGTGTACAAATGAAGATACTGATAAGATAGGAGACTGAACGTACAGGTGTGTGTGTGTGTGTGTGTGTGTGTGTGTGTGTGTGTGTGTGTGTGTGTGTGTGTGTGTGTGTGTGTGTGTGTGTTTATGCAAGTCAAGTCTCACGGTGATTGACAAGACAAACGAAGGAGAGAGAGAGAGAGAGAGAGAGAGAGAGAGAGAGAGAGAGAGAGAGAGAGACGCACGCACGCACGCACACGCACACAGACACACGCGACAGCAATATGAAGAACAAAGCGAAAAAAGAAAAAAAGAAGAAAAAAGAAAAAGAAAAAAACAAGAACAAGAGGAGGAGGAGAGAGAGAGAGAGAGAGAGAGAGAGAGAGAGAGAGAGAGAGAGAGAGAGAGAGAGAGAGAGAGAGAGAGAGAGAGAGAGAGAGAGAGAGAGAGAGAGAGAGAGAGGCAGGTAACATTGATCACGAGACAGACTCACTTTCTACCTGATAAAGACTAATTGATTATAGACCAAACGTGCTTTCAGATGTGTCGCGGGAGAGGTGAAGAGACAGGTGTGGGGTAGAAAAGACAGGTGTGGGACAGGAAAGACAGGTATAGGACAGGAGTCAGACAGGTATGAATGGGACAGGAAAAACTGGTATGGAAAAAATATGTATGGGACAGGAAAGACAGATATGGGACAGGAAAGAAACAAGTATAGAACAGGAAAAACAGGTATAGGACGGGAAAGAAACAAGTATGGGACAGGAAAAAGACAGGTACGGGACAGAAAAAGACAGATGTGTGATATGAAGACAGATGTAGAATTAGTTTGAAAGGAGGGAACAGGAAAAAGACAGAAAAGAGACAGGTATGGGACAGGAAAAAAGAGGTATGGGACAGAAAAAGACAGATGTGTGTTATGAAAGAGACAGATGTAGAATTAGAGAGTGAAAGGAGGGAGACAAACAGACGTACTCTCTTCCTAATGGACAGCAAATCATAAATCAAAGGTGAATGTGAAGCTGTAAACACTAATTAGAATATCAGGTACGGAGCAAAAAAAGGAGGGAGGGAGGGAGGGAGGGACAGACCCGCTTTCTACCTGACTAAAATTATTAAATCAAACGTGGCTGAAGGTGAAAACAGGTGTGTGTGAGGGAGTGAAAAGGCAGGTGTGGTAGGTATGTAGGTAAGACAGCTGTGTAACTCGAGAGACACGTGTGAAATTGAATAGCAGATGTGAGGACGGATTGGTACGCAGTTACAGTAGAGAAATATAGTAACAGTTGAGGTTGATAGATAAAATAAGAGTTGAGGTTGATAGATAAAATAACAGTTGAGGTTGATAAATAAAATAACAGTTGAGGTTGATAAATAAAATAAGAGTTGAGATTGATAAAAAAAATAAGTTGAGGTTGATGAAAAAAATAAGTTGAGGTTGATAGATTAAATAAAACTTGAGGTTGATAAAAAAACACAGTTGAGGTTGATAGATAAAATAACAGTTGAGGTTGATAGATAAAATAACAGTTGAGGTTGATAGATAAAATAAGAGTCGAGGTTGATAGATAAAATAAGAGTTGAGGTTGATAAATAAAATAACTTGAGGTAGATAGATAAAATAAGTTAAGGTCAGTAAATAAAGTAAGTTAAGATCCCTTTGAAACAGCAGCGGGTATAAGCAAACAATTGAGGGACCCTGAATCTAAAAGGTCCCAATTCTTAGACGATTTCGGCTCTTACAAGTCACAACAACAAATTCTAAAGGCCAGAAAAGAGATTAGTCGGATTTTAATGAGTGTTTTTTTATATCTATGGTGCAGGGTGTGGGTTAGAAAATACAGGTATAGAGTAGAAAAAACAGGTGTGGGACAGGAAAGACAGGTATGAGACAGGAAAGACAGGTATGGGACAGGAAAGACAGGTATGGGACAGGAAGGACAGGTATGGGACAGGAAGGACAGGTATGGGACAGGAAGGACAGGTATGGGACAGAAAAGAAGACATGTGGAGCAGGAAAGACAGGTGTTGGACAGAAAAGACAGGTATGGGACAGGAAAGACAGGTATGGGACAGAAAAGACAGGTATGGGACAGGAAGGACAGGTATGGGACAGGAAGGACAGGTATGAGACAGGAAAGAGAGAGCCTTGTCAAACCATTACTAGACTCATAAAACTAACCACGACCTCTACGAAAGCCTTATCAAATGTGATATGTTTGAGAATGTGATGTCTTTCTATCTGTCTGTCTGTCTATTTGTCTGTCTGTCTTTCTGTTTGCCTCTATCTCTCTCTTTCCTCTCATATTTTAGCATCCCAGTTACTGTGTCTTGATTAATAATACCTGATTCTCTCTCTCTCTCTCTCTCTCTCTCTCTCTCCCCCACATGTCACCTTGGACCCAATACATTAAGGAAAAGTGATAAAGTGATCGCAAGTGGCTGCCGGACACCTGAGTATACCTGGCCGAACCAAGGCAAGGCAATCAAAGGTGACCCAGATATGAGAGCGGACCTTTCCTGTGCTCCCGGCCGCTCTATCTTGTCCACTCTAGTGAAACCAAATTGTCAAGTCCGTTCTGGCGTTGGCTCCCGCGGGTCCATTTCTCCCCTCTGTTCTGCCACACAGTCCCAACACCTATCTCTTCCTCTCATATGTAAGCTATAGGTAACATATGAGAGGAAGAGACAGGTGTTGAGACTGCGTGGCAGAGCAGAGGGGAGGAAAGGACCCGCGAGAGCCTACGCCAGACCGGCCTCGACATATTTGGATTTTTATAGTCAGCAGTCATATATGAAGAAAAATAAAGTCCCATGTAAAGTTTTGTTGAGACTCCCATAACGACCATTTGCTAAGGTTATAGTGAAAATTAATCGGGTTGAGTGTTTTTGAGATGTTACCGAAATGTTTGTGAATAAGGAATCCATAATGGGTCCGTAATATCAACGTATCGAGGTCCTATTACGAATATTTGCTAAGGCCACAGTGAAAATTAACAGGGTTTTCGTGGGTGATGTATATCCCATTCAGATGCAGAAATTGTGTAAAACTATATCGCCAGTATCACAAAACAGCCTATGTCAATCCCGACAACTTCTACGAGAGGCTTTTCAAACGAGCGTAGAGAGGAGGCAAGAAATTTGAGAATAAGAGTTCGGGTTGACACACATAACGGGCTTTTTTTGTTTTGTTTTGTTTTGCTTTTTCCCTTGGGATGCCTCCCTTGTTGTGGAAAAAAAAATAAGGGAACAAGGCGTCAGAAAACACAGCCGCCACTATAAATTAAATTCGCTCGCGCCACAATCGAACTGGGGTCGTCTAGGAGGTCCCTCAAGAGAGCATGCTGGCACTATAGACATCTCCTAAGGAAAAAACAGTAGAGAAGACAGAATCCCATATGTGTGCTTGTGTCTGTATGTTTGTATGTCTAACTATCTATGTCTGTCTGTATGTTGATCTATCTCTGTCTATCTGGAAGGGAGATAAAAGAGAATTTGGAGTATCTTATTTACTTTCTCTCTTTCTCTCTCTTCCCTCACTTCATTCTCTTTATCTTTCCTCCCTGCAATGAAGTGGAGGAGGAGAGTCTGTCTTTTTTTTAAACAAAGGAGACAGCTCAAGGGCACAAAAAAAGGAAAAATAATAAATAAATAAAAAAAAGCCCGCTACTCGCTGCTCCTACAAAAAAGAATCAAAAGAAGTGGCCGATAGAGAGGTCAATTTCGTGTTACAGGTGGTCGAAAGAGAGGTTAATTTTGTGTTACACGCCGGCTCGTCACCGCTCGAAGCTCTTCACATGCTTAAGGCGTGGGCAAGGTGAGTCACTCGGTATACAGGTGGTTACGTGGAGCAGTTGTTAGTATGAGCTTTTGAAAGGGCTCTGAGTCACGTCAAACCTCGTGGGTGAGCGCGTATACGTCTTGGGAGGGGCACGGAGGGGGGGGGGGGGGAAGGGAGGGGGAAGGGAAACAAAGACGAGCCGGGGGTATACAAATAAGGTGCCCGATAAACAATAAACTATACACCAGAACAACTAACGAATCTACGCCATACAACTGTACACTCCTGCCTCTCCTTCCCCCCCACCTGTACCTTCGCCACTGACTCACTTCCTCTTCTTACTATACCTTTGATTAATAAATAAATAAATAAAAGAAGAGGGCAGTTTTGGGTTGATTAAAGCGATTCAGTTCTACATTTTCCTTATTTTCTATATCTTTGCTAACAGTGCTGTATTTTTCTTCCTCCTCTCTCTCTCTCTCTCTCTCTCTCTCTCTCTCTCTCTCTCTCTCTCTCTCTCTCTCTCTCTCTCTCTCTCTCTCTCTCTCATCCAGTCCATTTTTTTCATCCCTGTCTCCCAATCTCTCTGTCTCCCTCTTCTCATTTTTTTTCCCTCACTCTTGCCTTCTCTCTTTCCTTCTCTCTTTCACATACACACATACATACATACATACACCAAAACAAACAAACACACACACACACACACACACACACACACACAGTAAAATCAGTCAATATGCTTAGGGGGTGTAGGCCTAATCAAAAGCAGGTAAGGGGGCAGGTAAGGAGTGAGCGAGCACGTGCCTACCTGTGTGTGTGTGTGTGTGTGTGTGTGTGTGTGTGTGTGTGTGTACCTTCCACACCTGTGCACATGATAAGGCTTACGACACCCACGAACGTACGCACGGCCAGGTATACAGGACGTTCACCCCCAGGACAGGTAAGACGAGGTGGGGCAATTACGTTCCTTAGGCGGGAAGATTTAAGTCAAGTATCTGTCTGTACCTTGATTGTAAATGTCCGTAGAAGAGAGACACAGACAGACAGAGAAAGAAATTGCGATCATTTGAAGGGAAGATTGAAGTCAACAAACTGTACCTTGAATATAAATGTCTGTAGAAGAGATACACAGACAGACAGAGGGACAGACAGACAGATAGACAGCAAACAAACAGGCAGAGATACAGATAGACAAATAAATATAGATAGTTCAGTAGATAGACAGACATAGATTGATAAACAGATAGATAGAGATATAGCAAGATAAATAGATAGCTGATGGATGAATTAAAAGACAAAGGTAGATACAGAGAGAGAGAGAGAGAGAGAGAGAGAGAGAGAGAGAGAGAGAGAGAGAGAGAGAGAGAGAGAATGAATATAGTTTTTTTAAGTCAATATTCTGTCTGTATCTTGATAATGAATGTTTGTAGAAGAGATACAGACAGACAGACAGACAGACAGACAGACACAAAGTTAGATAGATAGACAGACCTCTCCCCCAACAACCATGCACTACACACATTTATGATGATCCCCTCGTACACACACACACTCACACACACACACACACACACACACACACACATTACCATACAGCCTCGTGACGTCCAAGAGGGCCTCCACCTGTCACACGTGTCCCATTGTTTACATCTCGACATGGTCACCCCGTTGGAAAGCAAGATGCGGAGCGTGTGTAAGTGTACCTGTGGAATCTCTTAGCAAAGCGATCAAAAACCTTGGATGTTGTTGAGGTCGTAAGCGTTTGAATTCGAGATGTCTTGGGGTAAAATTTTAAGATAATCTGCATTCCGTTATCGCTATTGTGGCATTAGGAAAATAAAAACTAAAAACGTCGATAATGCTAGTTAATCTCTCTGCCGAACGAGTAGCCTAAATTTCCCACTCAAAAAACAAACCTAACCTCATTAAACCTGCCTTTCCCACCCCAAAAACAAACCTAACCTGCATTTCCCACCCCAAAAACAAACCTAACCTGCATTTCCCACCCCAAAAACAAACCTAACCTTCATTTCCCACCCCAAAAACAAACCTAACCTGCATTTCCCACCCCAAAAACAAACCTAACCTGCATTTCCCACCCCAAAAACAAACCTAACCTGCATTTCCCACCCCAAAATCAAACCTAACCTAACCTGTTCAATTTTCCCCCCTTTGCATTGAATCGGTGAATTTGTGTCCAGTGAGTTTTTTGTCCGTTTTCAGGTGACGTCACAATATTGTATGGTAGTATCTTTTGTGTCGTTGTTTATTAAGGCATAAGAGACGCCCCTCAGACTGCCCTGATAAAGCATATTGATAACGCCGCCACAGTAGGTCCCAGGCCGCCTCCGTGCTAGCTGATAGTGATGAAATATAGGCCACTTGAAGCGACACCCACCAACACGTAAAAAGATTATAATTGGGTATAGCTACGATGTTACTGTCTTGCGATACTCCACACCTCATTGCATTATTATTGTTATTACCATTATTATTATCATTGTTATTATTATTTGCTGTCTAGTGGTTTACATGTTGCTAGGGAATGAAAGTAACGCAGCGAAGAATGGATCACTCACTTAATTAGGAGAGAAAAAAATTAAAACTAGCCTGCAATTTAAACCCAATTAGTCCACATCACAAAGGTCTTACTGTTGGCTGCTGGTGTTATAAACGTTATTGGTGAATATGAGTTTGCTACTTAGTGAAAACAGAGATGAAAACAATACAATATCTAGAAGTCAAAATATTATAAGGATAGACAGATAGATAGATAGATACTAGTCATGTTGGTTGCGCTTGAAGTATACATATCTAGCAAGTCAAGAATTACGTAACGAAGAAAAATAAGTAGATAAACAAACGCAATAGCTGGAGGTCTATCATACACCGCAATGAGAGAGAGAGAGAGAGAGAGAGAGAGGCCTTGAAATATACTTATAATATACAACCAGAGATACGCAACAAATAAAAATGAACAGATAAACAAACACATACAAGAGTTGGTAATCTAACATACCGTGATCCTTCCCGGAGACCTTGAGGAGTAAGACATTTGACTCATACAAAAGCCGTCGCCGTGACATGCGATCCAATCAATCCCACCCGATTATCGTAACTCACAACATCGCATTCCCCGGTTTCTGACACATAACAACTGCATAAAACCATCAGTAATTAACGATTTTGACACTTAAAATAATGAATAATGTTATCTGTGTGGAGGTGACACTTATTTGCTCTGAAACCGATCAATACAGTAAGCTGAATATGGCAATTTGGTTACGTGCGATACACCCCCACCAGCACACACGTTAACTGATCACCTAATCGCACCTTGTCATCGCATAGGTAAGTCCCCCCTCTTACCGAGTCATGCTGGGTGTTAGAGGGGGCTTATGTTAGCTTGTTGCCTATCCAGGGGTAGTTTTAAGACCCTACTTCTGTACCTTGAACCTAAAAAAACACTCATTCGAATCCGACTGATCTTTCTGGTCATTTGGAATTAGTAGACGTTTTTAAGACCCTACTTCTGTACCTTGAACCTAAATAAACACTCATTCGAATCCGACTGATCTTTCTGGTCATTTGGAAATAGTAGACGTTGAAGTTCACCCTTTTACCGAGTCATGCTGGGTGTTAGAGGGGGCTTATGTTAGCTTGTTGCCTAACCAGGGGTAGTTTTAAGACCCTACTTCTGTACCTTGAACCTAAATAAACACTCATTCGAATCCGACTGATCTTTCTGGTCATTTGGAAATAGTGGACGCGCGAAGCGAAAGCGTCTGAGATTATCGACCGTGGCTATCTCTGGGGTCGGCGAGCACACCTAACACCCCCACCCATCAACCCCTTCACATCTGCTGCACAAAACAAAACTCAACACAAACAAAACACAGCATAATCAAAACACACAAGGCACTGAGAAGGCCGGAAGGACGGAACACATAAAAGGAGATAAATACTTAAAACATACAGGACATAACAAGCGAGCAAGTAAATAGCATACATTAAGAACTGAGAAGGCTGGAGGAAAAAAAAATGCAGAAAATCTAACAATAACAAAACTTTCTTCCCGAACTTTACTCTTTTCGAAACGTGAGAAATGTGTGTTACTCCGCCTTCCAACCGTTTATATATATACTACAGTCTCAATGTGTATAATTTTCTTATTATTATTACTATCATTTACTTTTTATTCCATCATTACTCTCTTAGGAACGTGAGAAATTTATGTTCCTTCGCCTTCTAAACCTTAACATTTACTACAGCCTCAGTATATATGTTTTTTTCTTTTCTTCTTCTTTTCCAGACATTACTCTTTGAAACATGATTATTATACTACTTTTATTTCCAACATTTCTTTTTCCGACAAATGATAATTATACGTTCCTTCGCCTTCCAACCGTTAACATCTACAACAGCCTCAGTACATGTATATTTTTATCAATATTACTTTACTTCCTCTCCATACATTACTCTTCCAAGCATGTGACATCTTAAGTTCACTAGGGAAAAGCAGAACTCTAACATTAAGTCGTAACAAGGGCTGGGATTTGAACCTTTGAGCTCCAGTGTTTACTATCCCCTACGGTCCTACGCCCTTGGGACACTCCTGCACAAGGCTGCCGAGGTCCAGTCAAGGCGAAACGCTTTTTTGGTCGTTATGGAAGAGATTAAAGTGGCATTATTGCATCTAACCTTCACATACACGACAGGAAAGGCCACGGAGTATAGCAGTAATTTATTAACTGGTATTTAGTGAGTTGTAAGGTATAAATATGGATGTAAAACGTTGCTATCTTACATAACTGATTTGTTCGCATTTAAGACTAATGGGCGGGGCTACAGAGGCTACTTTGCATTATATTTACGTGGAGTGTAACCGGGAAATTATTATCTGTGTTAACTCTTGTCGTACTTTCAGACGCTTCCACCTCCCACATCAACTATTTCCAAGGGTCGAAAAGGAGATCAATCGGATTTTCAAGAGTGCTTTTCCCCAATCACAGCCTGGAAGAAGAGTCAGACTACCACCAGGGTCATTCAACAACCCCTGGAAATGCCTAAAACTCCTTGGAAAAGCGTCGAAAACTTTTGAGAACATGACCCCAAGTTTCAAATGCGTATATCCCCCGTTTAGTAACCCCGTGGAAGACACCGATTCGTTCCCATCACAAGGCTCACGGACGGGGCGATAGAGGCCACTTTACCTCCCCTCCAGGCCTGACTCTCGTCCTTGTGGGAGGCTGATGCGCAGTGAGGAGCGGCTGCACACAGGCCTGCGCGCGCACCCCTCCGCCTCGTGTGTCTGTGTGGTGTTGTGGCTGAGGACTGAGGGACTGAGGGAGGCGGGCTGCACCACACGAAACCGACTACTGCGCTCCCTGACCACCCTAACAGGATTTCCGTGCCGTCAGCTCCCCTGTGAAGACACGCGTAGCCATGTCAGCGTCCCCAGTGGCTCGTCAGGCGGTGGCTCAGGCCCTGCCGCAGAGCATCCCCCGCAGGGTCACTATTAACTCCCCGGCGGACCTTCCTAATGACTACAGCACTACGCCCGGGGGCACGCTATTCTCCACTACCCCAGGAGGTGAGGGACGCGGCGTACTCCACCACAGGGGAGAGGCCTGAGGGCATGGCAAGGGCGTGGAGAACTGATCATATGCTTGTCAAGTGCCTGAAAGCCTGGTGGAGGCGTGGCAGGGGGAGTGGAGTGGACAAGGGCCAAGTAAGGGCATGGCAAGGGTGTGAGTGTCACGGTATGGCAAGGTTACGTAAGTGGGCAGGTGGATTGTAAGTGGAAGTGTGCGTGACACGTGTGTTGAGTGCGTGTGCTTGGTGACGCTGTGGTGCAGAAGTGGAGACGTGACAAAGGGAGCGGAGCAGCCAGGGCCGAGTAAGGGCATGGCAAGGGTGTGAGTGTCACGGTATGGCAAGGTTACGTAAGTGGGCAGGTGGATTTTAGATATTGAGGTGAGCGTGACGCGTCTGTGGAGTGCGTGTTTGGTGACGCTGTGGAGCAGAAGTGGAGGCGTGGCAAAGGGAGTGGAGCAGCCAGGGCCAAGTAAGGGCATGGCAAGGGTGTATGGTTCTCGTATGGCAAGGTTACGTAGGTGGAAAGGGGGATTGTAAGTGGAGGTGTGCGTGACGCTTGTGTGGAGTGCGTGTTTGGTGACGCCGTGGAGGGGAGGTGGCGGCAGCAAGGGCTACACATGGGCATGGCAAGGGTGTTAGTGTCTCGGTATGGCAAGGCTACGTGAGTGGGCAGGGGTAGTGTTCCTAAGTGGCGGTGAACGTGACACGTGTGTGGAGTGCGTGTGTGTGCGTGCGGGCCTGGGCGTCGCCCGTGCTCTGGCAGGCAGCCCCCGGGAATGTAGGGCAGCACAGCACGCACGCCCCGGCAACAGCCTGGCCCTACCCGCCGATATGGCACCAAATTCATCCCCCTGTTGTGGGGTTGTTGCGTCTCTCTTTCATGCTGAACCGCTGCGACATACATACGGGTGTTATGTAACCCTCGCAGTGACTGGCCGAGTCTAGCGTTACTCCCGTGTCACCTTGGAAATTTACATACTTGAAGTTGTTGACCTTTTCAGCTACACAAGCAAATAGAACATTGCCAAAAACATTACTAGCATACGAATTTCTTTCAGTGAGAGGCAAAGGAGCTGATTAACATATAAATGTCCTTTTATGTGCACAGGGCCAAGCATGAGCCAGACAGGCCTGCCAGACACAGGTGTGGCAGTGTAGCATTGGCTGCATGTGTAAACACTGGCCATGTGATCCCCAGAGCCTCTACTGCACCGCCTTTCCACCAACGACGGTGTGCAGGAAATTATTCATGAACATTTTTGTGCATGTGGGATTAGCATGAAAGTAAAATATACTAGAAAAGTCACAAAGTAAATTACAAACAGCACAAGTTGAGTAAATATTTAGCTTACTCAACATAGCAGTGCACCAGCTACCAACAACATTGGCAGCTGCATCAAGTAACTTACTAAATACTACTAAGTAACATGGTTGGCATAAAATAATATGAAAGAAGCAATGAGATAGATGAACTAAATTAAGTATGACTACTGGAGATACAGTGGAGATAGCAGATACTGGTTGACAATGGGGTGAAGATATGAAGTCAGCCAGTCATTTCTGCTGGGTGGTCAAGTTATATATAAATTAGTTTAATAACAAATAAAGGTCAAGGAGATTGATATGAAAGGGAATATAAAAGTTAATGTTGAATAGGAACACATCTAGCAATCTGAATTAACACATCAGATTATGTATAGCATAATTATATAATGGAGCTAAAAATGCTACAGCTTTGCTTAGTGTGATGTTGCCACAAATAAATACTGGATGTTCAGAGGACTCAAAGCTGTGTTTAATCATTTAAGAATGTGAGTGGTTACACAAGTGTAGATTTGTGCAGTGACAGTTAAATATTTCTTTCTTGTGTTTGTTGCTGGTCTTGGTAGAACTGGTTATGCTTACTTTGATATCAGTGAATATCCACAATGTTTTCCCTAATGATGATGAGCTTTTTAATTTTCTTTATCACTAAATAATATGCATTTTCAAAGAAGCTATAAAACATGTTCTTAAAAATTCACACATAACCCCCCCCCCCCCCCCCCCACACACACACACACACATATTCATTTACTTTACCACACAAACTAATTATCACAACCCTTGCAGGCACGAGAATCATATACGAACGAACTTTCCTGATGCAAATGCGCAACTCTCCGCTGGCCAAGACTCCCCCCAAGAACCTACCTGTGATCCCTGGAGTGACTGCCAAGGACACGGAGGTTGTCCACCGCGAGAATGGCACCATTGTGGAGGAACCAGAGAAGCCAGGTAGGAGGCCTAGCCCACACCTCTTGTGGCATAAGGGCTGAAACAAAATGAAGTGTTTGTTGGTTGATCAAGGTGAAGTCTTGGATGCTATGTTTTTGCTCTCACTACCCTTTATGTCTTAAGGCAAAAGGGTTACATCAAATCCTAGGGTTTGATATAAGAGATCTGATGTTTTGATTAGATTTTGCCATCCAAACACATATGTCTTGAGGCAAAAGGGCTGCAATAAAATATTGCTAGACATTTGAAAATAAATTAATATTAAATGTTACATTGTTGGGTTAAACTTCATAAATTCCATATTTAAAAAGAACTGAATTAAAATAAAGCATTAGTCATGTCACATTTTATTAGTCAAAACCTAACTTAACCACCATTTATAATAAGTAATTTTTCACCCATTTCCTCCCATTCAACTACTCAATACCCTTTCCGGTTACATTTGTTGTTCATGTAAAGAAAGTAGATTTATGTTATGGATGAGAAATGTCATTTTACATTCCAGTAATGTAAGTGGACATATTAAGGAATTTCACAAATTTATTTTGGGTCTGTAATCATAAAATTAAAGGGACATACGTTTAGCATGAAACCTTTGAGTGAGTGTTGCCTTCCTTCACAGAGCCCTCTGACCTGGACCAGTTTGAGATGGACCTCTAAGCTCCAGCTCCGTGTGGTTCCACCGTTCATCATCAGGTCTTGGTGCTCAACACTCCCGGCCGCCGAGGGGCTCAGTGGCCTGGGGTCATGCCGATAATTGATCCTGTCCTCCGAGTGATTACTTTAGGCAACATGCCAACTAAACTCAGTGGCTCAGTTTAACTCCCGAGTGCCAACACTTAGTGGTCATTTTTATGGTTAGTGGAGGCACTGGTGACGGAGCGGTCAGCATTAGGGCAGCACTCACCCATGACCTGCAGCGCCTGGTCTTTGCTCAGCGCCCAGCACAAGGCTGTCTGCTCCCTCACTTTCTCTCAGGCAGTTCACTGAGCCCACTAGACGCACCTTTGCTGCCCCTGTGTAGTGGTCCTTGCTTTATTACCTTTTTCTAAGTGTTAAGTATCTAAGTATGGCATGACAATTCACTGTCTTGAGGCTTAAGAAGCTGACGGGTTCTAGTGGATATTAGGTGGTGTCGCTAGTGGTTGGGGGCGTGGTGACGAGGATCTAACTCTTGATCTGTCAGGTAGGTCAGTGGGGCATCAAGGCTGAGCAGGACTTCAGGTGTAGGTTGTCTTGGGGAAAAATTATAACAACTGCTAATTTGCAAAGTGCCAAAAACTTAACGAAACATTTTTTTTAGCTGTTCAGGGAAGTGTGTGCATGTGTGTGAGTGTGTTTGCTGCTTGTGACCTGGATCAGCTTAGAAAATTCTTCTTACAGGGTGTGAGGATGCTCTTGTAAGGCTTGGCAAAACATTCACCATCATTTCAAATAGCATTGGTTGAGCACAGAAGTATTGAACAGCCAGCCTGATGGCGGTGGTTATAGTGTTACCCAAGTGTTGGTCTTAAGAAATGTTAATTGATGCATTGTTAAACCTAGGAATTAGTTTGTTAAGAGGCTTAATACACTTTTACGCCTGGTGATGTCACTTCAGTCGTTGTGATAATCGAGTGTGTAGGAGACAAATTTTGTATTTCCATAATTCGCCGAGGTCGGGTGTGACTTGGCCGCACTATTATGCAAGGAAGGCTTTTTTTAAAGTTTGTAAATTGGTGTTAATTTTTCTATCTTAGAGATGATGGTTAGACGTTCACTGTAAAGGCTAAAACAGAGCATTATGGAAACTGACAAGAAAAGACAGAAAAAAAGAATAAACTATCAAAGTTCATGAGATTTTCCTTACTCATCAAAAACTGCAAAAACATCTCGTAAGAAATTTTAGGAAGTACTTAGCTATACCTTTTTTTTTTACTTTGGTTACAACTTGGCACCAACTTTAACAAAAACTGAGACTAATGACACCCCACCCTAGTACTGGTTTGCACTTCTCCCTAAACTATGGTAATCCATCTCCAGGCAAAATAGTGAAAAAGGTTATAACCCCAAACCTGAAGCCAGTGACATGGTTAGACCCTCTGTCTCTCCCTGCACCAACTCTGTCATCCCCTAACATGGTAACACCTGCCTATCACCAAAAGAGGCATTCAAGGAAAAAGAAAAAAATAAGAGAAAAATGCCGCACAGAAGCAATGCTCCCAAAACGAGAAAAAAATCCTTATTGAGTATTCCAAAACAGTCAGAGGTGACGATCTCTCTTGCTGCATATATTTAATCAAATGTCAAGGTCAGTGATGCATAGACAGGCTTACTTTTTATCCTAAACACAGGTAATTGAACTCCTACAGACAGGCTGGTGGCCCAAACAGGCAGCAACAGTAATAACATTCACTTTATACCATTTTTATGGTTCACACAGAAATAGTCTTTGATCAAGAAGGAAGTATACTGAGAGGGGAGGCGGTGGCTGAGTGGTCGGCAAGTGAGTGTGGTGACCCAGTCCAGAGCCCTGTGTTCATGTCCTGCCCACCACTACAAGTTGACAGCTTTCAGCCAACACCAAGTGGCCGATAACAACCCGCATGCTGATCTGCTGATGACCTATCAACCTGGACTTGAACAAAACTCAAGAGAATCAAGTTGAGGTCCAGGAGACAGCATGGGCCAGGGGACTCCTCAACCAGGCCCCACCCAGTCAGAAAAGTTGGAAAGTTTTGTTTAGTCGGCGCAACATCTGTGGTCATATGCCGGAGAGAGACAGAAGGGGAAGGAATTATAGGAGAAGGGAACAGATCTCAGGAGACAGGACACAACCTCCCAATCGGACTTCATAGCTCAGTCTGACCATGGCTATAAATTCCGTGGCTCAAGGTTCAATCCCAAGCAGTCAGCATTTAGCTCATCAAGCATTTCATTCTCCTTTTCAGGCTAGTCAATAAATGGGTGACTGGGAAAAATAAACTACTGTAACCTGAGAATCACACTGGCCCTCTGTCCTGGGGTAGTAAGCTCAAGGGTGAATGAGAGGGATATTAGCACCATGGCCAATCTCAGCTTACAATACGCCCAATAACTTTACTTGTACTTTAATCCTGTTATTCCGTGGCGGAACGAGTTATAAATTTTAAGGTAATTTCGTCAATGACTGATTATTTTGTCCCTGTCATGTTTCAGTTTGCCATTTGGTTTTCCAATGATTAAATTACTTTGTCTTGTCATTACCTAACCATTTTCTGGTCACAACCAACCTCTAATTTGTAGTGGACTTTAAATTTTCATGATGTCTGTTGTTTAAATAGATAAAGTCAATCTCATTTGTTATTCCTTACGGATTTTATATCTACCATGGCCCTGCTATAGTCTGTTCACTTAAGCTAGATTCCTGGCACTTAGGCAGGTTGGTAAGCTTGCAGCTGACTGGCTGCTCCGCTCTCCCGCTAACACTCATGTCGGACCACATCTTGCATGCTCGAGTGAGACATGTTTCTTTATTATATGCCATAGCTCAACATAGGGAGAGCGGAGCAGCCAATCAGCTGCAAGCTTACCAACCTGCCTAGGCACCAGGAATCTAGCTTAAGTGAACAGACTATAGGTCACTGCAGCACACAAACCTTTATGCCATATCAAGGTGTTGCCGGGGAATGACCAATCAGGTGGATAGGTTAGGTTAGGTTACGTGCTCATGATTCTTCAGTTAGTGCCCGGAGCAGCACAGTGACGATGCAAGTGTTAACCATTTGCTTTACCCCCCAGAAAACAGTTATGTAGTACAGATTCAGGTAAATATGGAGATTCACTACGCGCCTTCAACATCGCCCCCACGAGAATAATATCTTTGCAAGGTCTCACATTCTGATGTATATACTTCACAAGTTTTACCGGCACACCATTAGAGGTTAGGTTATGTAAAGTTCAGTTGTGGTAGTTTAATTAAATAATACTCCCCCACCCAAAAAACCCGATTTCCCACGGGTCCTCCAAGATCGTTAGGGGAAGGGGATTATATAGGCCTTTTTCTTTACTTTTAATTAAGTACTTGCGTCTTCATATTATGGTTGAGAAACATGGATTTGGTCCCTTAACTCTAATATGGAGGAGTAATATCGGATTTTGGAGGCACGGAGTCAATCACCACAATTACCCAGATTCACACAAGTATTATAAGCACAGGTAGGTCTGTTAGTGTTAATGTAAAGAGGAATCACGTATTATCATGTCTAAATCAAAATTATGCTTATCTAAGGAAAAATATTACCTGCCATGTCCTTGGTTATGCTTGAAAATACATAAGTAAGGAGATAATTAACTATCTAGCCGAAAATAAGGGCGGGAAGAACTGTAATATATTGAACACAACCCAAAAAATCATAATTATATATAGTTAAAGGTAAATATTGCTTGCCATGTCCTTGGTTATGGTTGAAAATACATAAGTAAGGAGATAATTAACTATCTAGCCGAAAATAAGGAAGGGAAGAACTGTAATATATTGAACACAACCCTAAAAAATCATAATTATATATAGTTAAAGGTTAATATTGCTTGCCATGTCCTAAGTTATGCTTGAAAATACATAAGTAAGGAGATAATTAACTAGCCGAAAATAAGGGCGGGAAGAACTGAAATATATTGAACACACCCCAAGAACAACCCTAAATCATAATTATACATAGTTAAAGGTAAGTATTATGTTCTAATGAAACCAATAGGGTCGTTTTCCAAGACATATCGCCACCCAAGAACACATATTTGACAAGGGTTTCGTAGAAGTTGTGGGCATTTCCAGGGGAAGTTTTATGACCCAGGTGGTAGTGTGTCTTCTTCTGTACCATGAACCTGAAGAAACACTCATTAGAACCCGATTGACCCCCTCTTTGACCTTTAGAAATAGGTGAAGTGAAAAGCGAAAATGTCTTATAAAACCAACCAAAACGTCTTACCAGGGCACACGAGACACGTTCACGACACCCCGAAACTGTTCACTCATTCTTTTCAAGTGTGTTTATATGTGTTTCCAGGCCAATGAAGGTGTTTTCTGTGCTGATCATAACTACCACATATATATTTTCACTTAAAACACTAGAAAGAGTACGGAATCGTCTGTTTTTCTTGCATTTAACACAAAAATAAAGACAACTGCGCCAATCTCCCTTCACCTAGCAAGTTATATACATGTAGCCATCACGTATTTTCATGTCTAAATCAATATTATGTTTATCTAAGGGGAAATATTGCTTGCCATGTCCCTAGTTATGCTTGAAAATACATAACTAAGGAAATAATTAACAGTCTAGGCTAAAATAAGGACAGGAAGAACTGAATGCATTGAACACACCTCAAGAACACAACCCTAAATCATAATTATATATAGTTAAAGGAAAATATTGCTTGCCATGTTCTTAGTTATTCTTGAAAATACACAAATAAGCAAATAATTAACTGTATAGCCTAAAATAAGGGCGGGAAGAACTGCAATGGCCCAAGAACACAACCCTGGTTATATCATGTTCACGCTATGGATAATTATTAACTGCTATGTGGCTATATATAGTTGTTCTTATACACTAGAAATAGGGAGATAATCAACTGTTTAGCCGAATATGAAGGCAGGACGGACAGCAATGCGTTTTAAGACATCCACCAGGAATGCCTAGAAATAAAAAGACCTCGGTTATAAAAGAGAAATAAAAGAACAAGTGTAATTAACAGTAAAACGAACTAAACGACAAGAAAAGGTATTATACTAAATGCAAAAGGAAAAAAGTAAGCTATAAAGTGAAGAAAATAAAGGAAAAGAAAGAAAATTGAGAAGCAAAAAAGTGCAGACAACAGAAAGACAGAGAAGAGAAAGAAGAATATGAAGAAGAAGACGAGAAGAACCAAGAAGAAATGAAGAACCACGAAAGAAGAACAAGAAGAAGAAGAAGAAGAAGGGTCAGCCATTACTGTTGTGTTATGTTGGTGTAAGACTGTGGAAGAGCTAGACAATAAGCAAGAGTGTGTGTGTGTGCAGCAAGATAGCCGTGAGACGTAAGGCCACAGGGGATTATTTGCCCCGTGTGTTGGTTCCAGTGCCCAAGATGAGTCCCACAGCCCCTGGGAGCACCGGGGGCAGGCAAGGATCAGAGAGGGAGGATATTTTACTGAGCATTTGTTTTCCCACCGTGCACCGCGCCTGTGCCGTCACGCCCGCCAGCTGTTTGGGTGCCCACTGGAGCCCAAACCCCTTACTCAAGAAGCTAAAATGGGTGTTCCAGTGGCCTAAGGTTTTACAGGTTCCCCAGAGACAAGAAAACCTGTCGGAAGTGGAAAATAGCGTGTCGACGGGCAGATAAATATGACGCCAGAAGTGCCCGCGTGTGCTCTCGTCACTTCTTAAAAAGTGGTTATTCTCCAAGGGTTGATGGTGCCACTTGGGGACTAAAGGCTACAAGGGCACTGAAGCCAGGGGCTGCACCATCTGTACATATTCCATCAAAACCACATGCAGGTATGTATATAGTGAAAGCAGTGAAGATGAAGGTGACTGGTGGCGGCGGGGCGAGTGTTGTGTCGGTGCAGGGACAGGCGAGAGGCTGCACGTCCCAGATGATGATTCAGGCCGTCCTCCAGTGCCATTTACAGGTGCCAGTGGGTTAATACAGAACTATTGATTGATGTTGATTTATTGATTGATTGATTGTGCGTCTGCTTTGGGCAAGCCTCTCACATTGATTTACAGGGAGTCACTAAGGACAGGAAATGTGCCAAGAGACTTTCATAGTCACATGAACTGTTTAACAGTTAACATTCTCTGTACGTACGTTGCACCATCTTTATAATTATACTGCCAAATTTGTCACACCAACTAGGGGCTGAGTTCTTAAATTGGTATGACCAGTATACCTTTAAAACCTTCACAAATGTGAAGCAAAAGAAGTAACCTATGCACTCCCCATGCTATTTTTTCGGTATATTAGAAGCAGTAGTTGGCTAGATTAACCAAAACATTAAAATTCCTGGTAAATAGTGAGGCATATGTCACATTATGTATTGTAGTAGGCTAGGCCAGTTTTTGCATCACTATAAGAGAATGGTACGGCATTCCTTACTGTTTCAGTCACCGATATTTTGGTAGGGATACAAGAAGGAAATATATGAAACACACATATAGTATAGTATGGACGAAATACAGCATCTGTGACAGCTCAACTTCAGCTTTTTTTGCTGTTCTCTTGCTTAAAATTCTCGATTTGGTGCATAAATGTTCCAGCCTATTACAAAAGTTTCAATCTGCACTAGTTTCATATTCTGATGCATTGAAATAACGTAATAGAAGGGGCTTTCCCATGCTTTTGCCATGGCTTTGGGCACCAGTGCGCATGAGATGCGGGCGTGACGTCATCGTTCCTTGTGACATAACAATGACGTCGGAGCGAAATATCCTCTCTCTCTCTGATCCTTGGGGGCAGGGGAGGGCGGACACCACTCCCACGCGGCCCACAGATTAAGTAGGCCATTTATTTTATAGTGTTAATTCACAACAGTAATGGGTGACCCCTCTTTTTTCTTGGTTCTTCATTTCTTCTTGGTTCTTCTTCTCTTCTTTCTTCTTCAAATTCTTCTTTCTCTTCTCTTGTCTTTCTGTACACTTTTTTGCTTCCCTACACTAACTTTTGCTTTTTAATTTTCTTTCTTTTCCTTTATGTTCTTCACTTTATAGCTTACTTTTTCTTTTTGCATTTAGTATAAACCTCACAGAATATTCACCTTTCGTTAGTGTTGTGGGTGAGGAACAAATTTTACCTGACATTATAATGAGACTGATTAATAAGACTCTTTAGGTTAACTGACCCAAACATTAATTAAGATTTTGTCCCCAACTGGCACGGTCACCTTACATCTATCTAGTATCTCCCTTTTTTTATGATTGTGGTTCATGTTATTATCACTCAGCACGTGAATAACATATGTTGTAATAGATATTCACATTTGTATACCGTCGAAATTAATTTACGTTACTGTTTAGGTTAATTGGCCCAAGCATTTGGATGTCAAGTTTTGTCCCCAGCTGGCACATCTATTTAGTTTTCCCTTTTTTTATGATTGTGGTTCATGTTGTTATCACTCAGCACGTGAATGATATATGTTGTAATAAATATTCACATTTGTATACCGTCGACATGAATTTACGTTATTTTACCTACACTTTTATTATGTTATCTGTCTATCTATGTCAAGCCTAAAACAAAATTATGTATATGTAAAGGAAAGTATTGCTTGCCACGTCCTTAGTTATGCCTGAAAATACAGAAATAAGGAAATAATTAACTGTATAGCCGAAAATAAGGGCGGGAAGAACTGTAGTGGCCCAAGAACACAACCCTAACTAAGCCTTTATATAATATGTTCTCTCTCTCTCTCTCTCTCTCTCTCTCTCTCTCTCTCTCTCTCTCTCTCTCTCTCTCTCTCTCTCTCTCTCTCTCTCTCTCTCTCTCTCTCTCTCTTAGTGTTATCCCGTCAGCGGCGTCTGAGCCTCGACTGAGTCTCCTGCCATTCACAGAGGAGGACGGTAAAAGTTTCCCGAGCCAAGGAACCATTCACTGATGGCCCTCTCTCGGCGAGGGAGGCACGGCTTTCGTTTTTATTTATTTTTGTGTGTGTGCGAATTCATTTTAATTGAACGATTCATATTTTCTGTTAGTGTTGTGTCGACCCTGACAGGTAATTGAAATCATCCGCAATTTCCCCGGAGGATTGGCAGCATTAAACGTAACTCGTAACACTTCCGGGGATGGGCGGGTGGGGGTGTGGGGGGCAGGTAGCCGATGTGTGTGTGTGTGGGTGGTGGGGGGGGTCGGTGTTCGTTCTTTTCACGCCTTCCCCAGAGGACGGGCAATTAATAACACGTCAGCCGGCCTTCATAGCGGAAAGAGGTGTCAGGTGCACCGAGGTGTGTGTGTGTGTGTGTGTGTGTGTGATGTAAGTACCGTCCGCACCCGTCTGTCCCTTCCCTTCCGTATTCACCGAGTCTTTACTAAGCCGTTGGTTCCTATTAAATCTCCTCGGCGCCTCGCTCAGCAGGAAATAAGACAAACTTTCCTTGTGATCCATTGAGATTCCAAGCTTGGCACAGTCATCAACTCTCTCTCTCTCTCTCTCTCTCTCTCTCTCTCTCTCTCTCTCTCTCTCTCTCTCTCTCTCTCACCACCAATAATCAAACTTTGGACTGCCAGAGAGAGAGAGAGAGAGAGAGAGAGAGAGAGAGAGAGAGAGAGAGAGACAGGTAAAAGCAGACAAAACAGACGCTGGCAGGTACACAGGACAATCTGTTAACGTGTGCCGGACGGGTTGTGAAGGCAGGTAAGACAGGTGACTCAGATTCAGCGCCTCGGTTCGCACAGCACTCAGGTTAGCTCGTAAACTGCTGTAATACGAGCGTTCGGCGCGAGAGAAGCATTGGGCGCCCTGAGAACGATGCGAAAAGGGACTGAACGAAAGATAGAGAGAATCACGCTAAGAAATAGATGTAACTGTTCTCTTTTCGTCCGTTTTCATATTGTTACGAAGTCTGTTGCATGGTGTTAAACTCTCTGACCGATGCATAAGGGAGTGAGCGAAAGGGGGAGAGAATCACGTATAGAAATAGATGTAACTCGTGTTTTTTTCGTCCGTTTTCATATTGGTTCGCACGCTACGGACCTTGATGATACTTTATTTGGCGTGAGTGTACATGCTGCCTCATGCCCTCTCACTCTCACTCTCACTCACGCTTATTGCGCTAGCCCTTGACCTTCTTGCCTCCTCCTCCTCCTCCTCCTCCTCCTCTTCCTTGGCAAGTGGTGCTTCACAGTGATAGCGCCATGTGGTGCTTCACAGTGATAGCGCTTCAGTAGTGATGCTGTTGATTCTAAAAGGGATAAACTCTCTCTCTCTCTCTCTCTCTCTCTCTCTCTCTCTCTCTCTCTCTCTCTCTCTCTCTCTCTCTCAAGTATATATTACGTATTTTTGTGATATTCAGACATTATTTTTATCAGATTTCGATGAAGTTTTAAGCTAAAGATTTTTTGTTTATTTAATTTTTTTCTTTTCTGTTTTCAATCTACATTTTTCCTTTCTTTTCAGTTTTATTACAATTTATTCCTCCTTCAGTATTCTTCCCATTCCATTTATATTTTCTGCCTTCCTCTTTTCATCTTTTCCTTTCTCTCTCTTTAGTTCTCTTCCTTCCTTTTTCCTTTTATTCCTTTCCACCCCTATCTTTCCATTCATTCATTTCTTTATTCTTTCTTTATTGTATTCCCTTTCATAGGAGAGAGAATGAATGAGAAGGAGCAAGAAAAAAACAATGAATGAGGTAGTAGGGAAATAAAAAGAGTAGGGAGACGAGAAGGAATAAAGAGTGAAAAGAAAATGGAATATTGAAGGGAGAATTAGAGAAGAGGAAGGGATCGAGTGAGTGGCGTAGGAGGAGATGAGAGAGCAAATAGAGAGAGAAAACGTGGAGGAGGAGGAGGAGAAGCGTGGCAGTGAGAATGGTAGGAAAGGATCAGGAGGCGGAGGAATGAGGAGGAGAAAGAGGAGGAAGGAAGGAATGAAGGAAGGAAGGAAAGCAACATAATGGAGTTTTTGGAATTTGCTTCGGCCCAGGTGTTGTTTATTTGTTTGTTTGTTTGTGTGTTTTTGTGTCTGTGTGTTTTCTGGAGTGTGTACGTATGCCTTCTAGTGTGTGTGTGTGTGTATGTGTGTGTGTGTGTGTGTGTGTTGTTGTTAGTGGCTAGGAAGGGAAACTCAGAACGGAATAGATATGAAAATTAAAATAAAGTAAATAAAGTGCAATAGAAATTAAATAGAGAAATAAAAGGCAGAAAAAAAACATCCAAGAAATCGTGAAAATAAGAGATTGAAAAATAAAACAGACAAAAAAGAAAAATAGACTCAGAGAAACAGAAAAAGTAAAATAAAGTGACAAAATAAAATAACAGAAAACAAGAAATACACAAAACAAAAGATAAAATAAAAAATAAAACGAGAAATAGAAGAAAACAAGAAAATAGAAACCAAAATAAAAAATCACAGAAATTGAGAATGAAAATAGTGCAAGAATAAGAGAGAGAGAGAGAGAGAGAGAGAGAGAGAGAGAGGAAACACCTGAGCACGCGTGGCACCTGAGATCCTGCGACGAATACAGATCGTGGCTTTCCAGGACAGAGAGAGAGAGAGAGAGAGAGAGAGAGAGAGAGAGAGAGAGAGAGGTGGGCGTGTTCCGAGGAAGCTAAGATTAAAGAACCCCAGGAATCGTAAACTTGCGGGAATCGAACTGGTAACAAAATCGAATAACCTTAGCCATTTGGCCACATCGGGGAAGCCTGAAGGATATTAGTGTGTAGGGGAGATACGATTATAGATATTTATGATCGTTAACCCAATAAAAAAAAGCTACGATAAATTTTGGAAACGTTTCTACATGGCTTCATTGCGAGCGGATGAGAGGAAGAGAAAGGAAGGAAGGAAGGGAGGAAGGAAGGAAGGAAAGGAAAGGAAGGAAGGAAGGCAACATTAGTGGAATTTTTGATATTTTTTTATTTTTTATTTTTATTAATTTTTACATGACTTCATTTCGAGTGGATTAGAGGAAGAGGAAGGAAGCAAGGGAGGAAGGAAGGAAAGCATGTCATCATAGTGGAGTTTTGGGAGTCTTATTTGAAGGCGAAGAAGCGCGGATATCGAAAACCATATATTCGTGAATAACATTTATGTGTGTAGGTTCAAATTTCAACATGATCGTAAACCTAAGAAGAACTGCTAGACAAGGGAGATCCATTGACATCATATCGAGTGGATGTATTGGTGTATCTTATCTGAAGGACGAAGAAGCGTGTATATCGAGAAGCATATACTTATACTATGTACGGGAATAGCATATGTGTAAAGATTCAAATTTAAATATGATCGTAAACCTAATAAGGAGCTACGATGTACTCTGGAAACGTTTCTACACGACTTCATTTCGAGTGGATATATTGGCGTGTAGCTCATCGGAATTTCTTCTAGAGGGGATCGAAGAACCTCGGATATCAGAAAACTTGCGAGGATAGTGTTAGTTCGTGTAGGAAATTCATGTTTAAGGTAATTTGATCATATATCCAATAATGCGCTACGAGAATGGTGGGACCTTGTCAATGATGCTTCAGTTTGAGGGGGGGATTTTGGTTTATCTTATGGAAAGTTTCTGAAGAGATTAAATAAGATTAGCTATCGAGAGAGGGAAGTAAAAGTGTGAAGGAAACGGAAATCATAATATTGGAAAAAAAGCTATAATTATTGACAGTGGAGAATCAATGATCGGAAAATGTAGAAGAAATGTTTTTGTATGTGTGTGTGTGTGTGTGTGTGTGTGTGTGTGTGTGTGTGTGTGTGTGTGTGTATCGAGACTGAAGTTTAAGCGTAATTTGATCGTATATTCAAAAAGGAGTTACGAAAAATGGATAAAACTTCACTTATTGAAAAATCCTGAAGCGAAGTTGGAAGAAGATTAGCCGGTTGGAAAACATACAAGACCCTTTTTTTTGTGTGTGTAGGAGTTTCAAGTTAAGCGTAATCTGATCGTAAACCCAATAAGGAGAAAAAGAGAAAACTTGGCAAGATAACTACATTTGGCGTACCTTATCGGAAGAGAAGATCGAAGAAGGTTACATATTGAAAAACATACAAGAACGGCTTTTTTTGTGTGTGTATAGGAGTTTCAAGTTAAGTGTAATCCCAATAAGGAGAAAAAGAGAAAACTTGGTAAGATAACTACATTTGGCGTACCTTATCGGAAGAGAAGATGGAAAAAAGATTACCAATTGGAAAACATATGAGAAGAACTTTTTGTGTGTGTTTGTGTTTTAGAGGTTCAAGTTCCAGCGTAATTTGATGGTATAAGGAATTACGAAAAATGGAACAAACTTGGCAATATAACTAAATTGGGCTTACCTTATGAGAATAGAAGCTTAGAGAAGATTACCTATTGAAAAACATACAAGAAAAACTTTATATTGTTTGTGTAGAAGATTCAAGTTTCAGAGTACTTTGATCGTGTATCCAACAAGGAGACTTCTCGGAAACTTAGCAATATAACATACATTTTGAGTGGACATGTATTGGTAAATCGTATTGGCCAGTAAGAGGGTACAAACACTAGTGAAGAAAAAAACTAATACTTGTGATTCAATACACCGTGAAATATTGGGGAAAACCGATGAAGAATCCGTACACCAAATGCATGGTACCCTGAAACGTTTGCATTCCATTACTACGTGTTTTTGATGATCCGAATGTTGGCTTTTTATTGCACAGAGGAATTTATTCTTTGCTCCTGTGGACTGTACTGGCATAAAGTTGAAGGCTCCCTCTCTCTCTCTTTTTTTTTTTTTATTTTTTTTACAACAAAGGAGACGGCTCAAGGGCAACAAAAAGTGTAGAAAAAAAGCCCGCTACTCACCGCTCCCACAACAGACAAAAGTAAAGAGTGGCCAAAAGAGAGGTCAATTTCGGGTGGAGAGGTGTCTTGATACACTTCTTCTTCTGAAAACTTGCTGAACTATTGCCATGGAATTTACGAACACGTGTGAAGAATAAGTGAAGTGAGAAATGAACGTTACGGAATCAATTGCTCTTGTGAACTGTACTGGCATATAAAGCGAGGCTCCATCTTCTGGAAACGTGCTAAACTATTGCCATGGAGTTTACGAATACGTGTAAAGAATAAGTGAAATAAAAAAAACGCGTGGACTGAACCTAACGGAATGTATTACTCTTGAGAACTGTACTGGCATATAAGACGAGGCTCCATCTTCTGGAAACTTGCTAAACTATTGCCATGGGATTTACGAATACGTGTAAAGAATAAGTGAAATAAGAAAAAGGCGTGGACTGAACCTAACGGAATGCATTACTCTTGTGAACTGTACTGGCATATAAGACGAGGCTCCATCTTCTGGGAACTTGCTAAACTATTGCCATGGGATTTACGAATACGTGTAAAGAATAAGTGAAATAAGAAAAAGGCGTGGACAGAATCTAACGGAATGCATTACTCTTGAGAACTGTACTGGCATATAAGACGAGGCTCCATCTTCTGGGAACTTGCTAAACTATTGCCATGGGATTTACGAAGACGCGTGAAGAATAAGTGAAATGAGAAAATAGGCGTGGACTGAACCTAACGGAATGTATTACTCTTGAGAACTGTACTAGCATATAAGACGAGGCTCCATCTTCTGGGAACTTGCTAAACTATTGCCATGGGATTTACGAATACGTGTAAAGAATAAGTGAAATAAGAAAATAGGCGTGGACTGAACCTAACGGAATGCATTACTCTTGAGAACTGCACTGGCATATAAGACGAGGCTCCATCTTCTGGGAACTTGCTAAACTATTGCCATGGGATTTACGAAGACGCGTGAAGAATAAGTGAAATAAGAAAAAGGCGTGGACAGAATCTAACGGAATGCATTACTCTTGAGAACTGTACTAGCATATAAGACGAGGCTCCATCTTCTGGAAACTTGCTAAACTATTGCCATGGAGTTTACGAATACGTGTAAAGAATAAGTGAAATAAGAAAATAGGCGTGGACTGAACCTAACGGAATGCATTACTCTTGAGAACTGTACTAGCATGTAAGACGAGGCTCCATCTTCTGGGAACTTGCTAAACTATTGCCATGGAGTTTACGAATACGTGTAAAGAATAAGTGAAATAAGAAAAAGGCGTGGACAGAATCTAACGGAATGTATTACTCTTGAGAACTGTACTAGCATATAAGACGAGGCTCCATCTTCTGCAAACTTGCTAAACTATTGCCATGGAGTTTACGAATACGTGTAAAGAATAAGTGAAATAAGAAAATAGGCGTGGACTGAACCTAACGGAATGCATTACTCTTGAGAACTGTACTAGCATATAGGACGAGGCTACATCTTCTGGAAACTTGCTAAACTATTGCCATGGGATTTACGAAGACGCGTGAAGAATAAGTGAAATAAGAAAAAGGCGTGGACTGAACCTAACGGAATGTATTACTCTTGAGAACTGTACTGGCATATAAGACGAGGCTACATCTTCTGGAAACTTGCTAAACTATTGCCATGGAGTTTACGAATACGTGTAAAGAATAAGTGAAATAAGAAAAAGGCGTGGACTGAACCTAACGGAATGTATTACTCTTGAGAACTGTACTGGCATATAAGACGAGGCTCCATCTTCTGGGAACTTGCTAAACTATTGCCATGGGATTTACGAAGACGCGTAAAGAATAAGTGAAATGAGAAAATAGGCGTGGACTGAACCTAACGGAATGTATTACTCTTGAGAACTGTACTAGCATATAAGACGAGGCTCCATCTTCCGGAAACTTGCTAAACTATAACGGATTTTACGAGAGGGTGTGAAAGTTACCTGAAGTAGAAAACAAACACACATACTGAGCCTAAGTGAGTTAATTGCTCTTGTGAAGTGTACTGGCATGTAGGTTTTAATGAGGGTCACTTTTCTTCCTCTCTGTCATTTTTATCTTTTTTTATCCTTATCACTCCTCTTCCTTCTCCTCCTCCTCCTCCTTCTCTTGCTATTCCTGCTCCTGACACCAATGCCCCTCCCTCCTCCGCCGCCTCCTCCTCTTCCTCATCTTCCTGCTCCAAATTCTCCTCCTCCTCTTTCTTCAGCTCCTGCCCCTGACGCCGATACCTCTCCTACCTCTTCCTTTTGACTCTTAAGTAGTAACGAGAGGACGATGGACGGGGCGAGGCTGTAAGAGGAAAAGGACAAGCGATCGTTCAAGGACCAGCGGAGGACACTCAGAGGTCGGTCGGTATGCTCAGACGCTTCCGCCTCCCACAACATCTATTTCCAGAGGCCGAAGAGGAGGCTAATCGGGTTCTCATGAGTGGTCTTTTAGGTTCATGGTACAGAAGAATGGTCAAACTACTATTAGAGTCAGAAAGCTACCCCTGGAAATGCCTAAAACCCCTACGAAAGCCTTGCCAAATGTGTGTGTATTAGGGTCAGAGAACTACCCCTGGAAATGCCTAAAACCCCTACGAAAGCCTTGTCAAATGTGTTTGTTTTAGGGTCAGAAAGCTACCCCTGGAAATGCCTAAAACCCCTACGAAAGCCTTGTCAAATGTGTGTGTGTATTAGGGTCAGAAAGCTACCCCTGGAAATGCCTAAAAAACATACGAAAGCCTTGTCAAATGTCTTTGTTTTAGGGTCAGAAAGCTACCCCTGGAAATGCCTAAAACCCCTACGAAAGCCTTGTCAAATGTGTGTGTGTGCTTTCGACTCTCACATAATCTATTTCCAAAGGCCGAAGAGGAGGTTAATCGAGTTCTGATGAGTGTTCTTTTAGGCTCATGATACAGAAGGAGGGTCAAACTACTACTAGGGTCAGGAAGCTACCCCTGGAAATGCCTAAAACCCCTACGAAAGCCTTGCCAAATGTGTGTGTATTAGGGTCAGAGAACTACCCCTGGAAATGCCTAAAACCCCTACGAAAGCCTTGTCAAATGTGCGTGTATTAGGGTCAGAAAGCTACCCCTGGAAATGCCTAAAACCCCTACGAAAGCCTTGTCAAATGAGTGTGTGTGCTTTCGAATCTCACATCAACCATTTACAAAGGCCAAAAAGGAGGTTAAACGAATTCTCATGAGTGTTCTTTTAGGCTCATGATACAGTAGGAGGGTCAAACTACTACTAGGGTCAGGAAGCTACCCCTGGAAATGCCTAAAACCCCTACGAAAGCCTTGTCAAATGTGTGTGTGTATTAGGGTCAGAAAACTACCCCTGGAAATGCCTAAAAAACATACGAAAGCCTTGTCAAATGTACGTGTATTAGGGTAAAAAAAACTACTCCTGGAAATGCCTAAAACCCCTACGAAAGCCTTGCCAAATGTGTGTGTGTATTAGGGTCAGAGAACTACCCCTGGAAATGCCTAAAACCCCTACGAAAGCCTTGTCAAATGTGTGTGTGTATTAGGGTCAGAGAACTACCCCTGGAAATGCCTAAAACCCCTACGAAAGCCTTGTCAGTTGTGTGTGTGCTTCCGACTCTCACATAATCTATTTCCAAAGGCCGAAGAGGAGGTTAATCGGGTTCTGATGAGTGTTCTTTTAGGTTCATGATACAGAAGGAGGGTCAAACTACTACTAGGGTCAGGAAGCTACCCCTGGAAATGCCTAAAACCCCTACGAAAGCCTTGCCAAATGTGTGTGTGTATTAGGGTCAGAAAACTACCCCTGGAAATGCCTAAAAAACATACGAAAGCCTTGTCAAATGTACGTGTATTAGGGTAAAAAAACTACTCCTGGAAATGCCACAAACCCCTACGAAAGCCTTGTCAGTTGTGCGTGTGCTTCCGTCTCTCACATAATCTATTTCCAAAGGCCGAAGAGGAGGTTAATCGGGTTCTCATGAGTGTTCTTTTAGGTTCATGGTACAGAAGAAGGGTCAAACTACTACCAGGGTCATGAAACTACCCCTGGAAATGCCCCTAAATAAACCTTCTGAAGCCTTGTCAATTGTGTGTGTGCTTGGACGCCGAAATGTTTAAGAATGGGACACACAACACCGCCCGAGCCTGTCCCATGTGCCCGATGCCTCTCGCCCGTTGAACAGCAAAAGAAAGACGCCCAGAGCTCTGAAGTCGAAGTGGGAAGATCTTTTTTTATCTGACACCTCCGTTGGAAAAGATAAAGAGGAGTACCCAAACACCTCTCGATCCTCTTTTATTATCGTTTTTGACCTCCTCTCGCCCAGAGCTGTGAAGTCGAAGTCGGAAGAGCTTTTTTTATCTGACACCTTCGCTGGAAAAGTTAGAAGGAGTACCCAAACACCTCTCGAACCGTTTTTTATTATCTTTTTTATCTTAGTAGGGAAAGACTATGGGAAGACATAAGACTCGCGTCCTCCCGCCGCTACAAACAATCTGGTAATTCTTCAGTCACCGCCGAGTGGCCTAAGACTACCCACATGCCGTCCTAAAGACCACCTATCAACCCGGACTCCTGATTTTCTCCCCCCAAAATAGAGGATCAAAGATGAGGTAATGGGGACAGCATGAGCCAAGCAAGATGACGCCACTATAAACATTTGCCTGCGCCAGAAGTTTACCGGTGCCATAGGCCAAAACATGAAAAAGGGGTAAACAACAGTAGGCGAAGGAATGGAACAGCACACACTCTGAAGGCGAGTCTCACGTTTGAAGGAAGATAAAAATTTGCACGGCGGAAGAACTTTAGAGGAAGGAGAAAAATCAATATCCCCGACACGTTCGCCTCATGTTCCTCTTCGGTTTCCATTTTCTCCTCGCCCGGGACGCCACCTCAAGCCTCGCGCAAGAAGATATCGATGCGGTGGCGGTGGAGGCGGCGGCGGAGGAGATGCAGGGGAAGGTGGCGGAGGCGGAGGCGGTGAAGGAGGGGTGAAGGGGGGAGTGCGTCGTTGTCTTTAGCATGCACGGACATCCCTCACTGCAGTGCTGAGTGTGGCGGCGGCGCTCTGCTGCTGGTGCTGCGTCAGGATGTCAGTCAGGCCCGGCAGGCGAGGGCAGCAAAGGAAGTTTTATTAGTCTTTTCTGAGTCTATTTTTTCTTGGAGCGAAGGATGTTGATGATGATGATGATGGTGATGATGATGATGGATTCTCAGTACCAGGCTAAAGAGGTACACAGTAAGATTCTACCACACCAAAGCCAGAATGTCCAAGAATGTTTTTTATTTACTCTATTTTCTAAGAGAGGAAGGAGAAAGAGAAAGATAACATTCTCAGCACAAGGCCAAAAGAGACACCCAGTGAGATTCTGTGACGCCTAAGCCTGGATGTCCAAGAATTCCTAATCAGTTTCACACATCCGCTATTTCCTCATCTCTAAAGGAGGAAGAAGGAAGGAAAACATAATGGATTTTCAGTACCAGGCTAAAAGAGTTACCCAGTGAGATTGTAACACACCGAAGCAGGATGTCCAAGAATATATCATTACTTAAGAACATGGCTTTTATTTACTCTATTCAAAGAGAGGAAAAGAAGAAAAAATATTGGATTCTCAGTACTAAGTTGAAAGAGATACCCAGTGAGAATATAACACACCGAAGCAGGATGTCCAAGAATATACAATAACTTTAAGAACATGGCTTTTATTTACTCTATTCAAAGGGAGGAAAAGGAAGAACAATAATAGATTCTCAGTACCAAGTTGAAAGAGATTCCCAGTGAGATTCTACGACTCCGAAACCATGTCCAAAAATCCCTTATCAGTCCCATACAGCTTTTATTTCCACATTTATCTTAAGAACAAAGAAGAAAACGAAACATGATGAATTCCCAGCACCAAACCAAAGAGACTTGACCCACACTCGTTTCATGGGGGACGGAAATAAATAACACAGCGCTCGTAAACTCGTAACCCCCCCACCCGGTACCACTATAGCAATAAACGGATGAAAGAGATCCAGTATAGAGGCCTAAACCGTGACCTTCCTCGATTGTCCTTTTGTCCTCCAGTCGTCCTAACCCAGAGCCATAAAATAGGAGTCTTTGGCCATCTTCATCAGAGGCGCCATGTTGCTTCCAAAAGAGCGCGCGAAATTCAAATTGATGCTGATATTTAAAGTTTTTTGTGTTCTATTCTAACCATACATAGAGTAGGGGGAGGAGGAAAAGAAGCGATAGAAAGATAAATGGAAAGAGAGAGAGATGGGGAAGGGTTGGTTGGGGAAGAAGAAAGAGAAGGAAGAGAAATGGAGAGAAAGAAAATGAGAGAGGGGAAGCGTGGAATGGGAAAGAAGAGAAGGAAAAGAAAGAAAAAGGGAGAGGAAGGGAGGGGATAGGTGGAGGAGGAGGAAGGAATTGAAGCGTGGGAAAGAAAGATGGAGATAAAGATTTCCTTCCCTTCCCTTCCCTTCCCCTCCCATCTGATTCCATCCCATTTCACTCCTTCATCTTCCTCTCCATTACATAGCTTCCCCATCCTTCCTCTTACCGTCCTTTCCCCTCCCATCCTATCCCATCCCTTATCACTTTATCATCCCCCCCTTCCCTCCCATCCTATCCCTTTCCATGCCCTTCCCTTCTCCCTTCCCTTCCCCTCCCATCCTATCCAATCCCTAATCACTATCATTCCCCCTTCCCTCCCATCCTACCCCTTTCCATGCCCTTCCCTTCCCCCTTCCCTTCTTTTCCCTTCCCCTCCCATCCTATTCCTTTGTATCTCACTCCCTCATTTCCCCATTCCATCCCATCCCTTCCTTTCCCATCCTGCTCCATTCCATATCACTGCCTCCCTTCCCCTTCCCTTCCCATCCTTTCCCTTCCCCTTCCCGTCCTTCCCGTGCCCTTGTACCCTATTGAATCCTCTTCTCGTGTGTCCTATCCAATCGAATCCTTCATTCCTGCCTCTTATGGTGTTGACATCTTCTAAGGAGGAGCGTCAGATCGCCCTCTAAATTGAAATAGCTCACGTGCTCTCTCTCTCTCTCTCTCTCTCTCTCTCTCTCTCTCTTTTTTAAGGTGTCCAATTTTTATTCTTGTGTTTTCCTTGTCTTTCTTCGTCTGTTTGCTTTTACTTATCGCCCTTGTCGTGTGTGTGTGTGTGTGTGTGTGTGTGTGTGGGTGGGTGTGTGTGTGAGTGTGGGTGTGTGTGTGTTTCTTTCTTTCCGTTGCGATGTGATTATTTCTTCTTCCTTTTTTTCCCTCTTTCCTTTCTTTCTTCCTTCTTTCCTTCCTTCCTTCCTTCCTTCTTTTCTTCTCTCAGTTAATTTCTTCGTTCGTTTCTTTCTTTTTTTCCTCCATCCCTCTCGCCTTCCTTCCTTCCTTCCTACCTTCTCTCCCTCCCTTCCTTCCTTCCCTCCTTCCCTTCCTCCTTTCTTCGATCTTTCACATCCTTCCTGCCGGTCCCCTTTCCTTCCTCCCTTCCTTCCTTCCTTCCTTCCTTCCTTCTCTCCTTTCCCTCCTTCCTTCCTTCCTTCCTTATCTCCTTTCCTTCCTTCCTTCCTTCTCCTTCTCTTCCTCCATTCTTCGATAATGCAACAGAAAAAAAAACTTTTATACTTGTTTGCCAGTTTTTATGTGACATCAAATTGGTCTGAGAGAGAGAGAGAGAGAGAGAGAGAGAGAGAGAGAGAGAGAGAGAGAGAGAGAGAGAGAGAGAGAGAGAGAGAATCCATTTTCGTGAAGTCGTTTGGCACATCATTACTCTTTTTTTTTTTCGTTCTCACGATCTTGATAAAGGGAAAGAAAGGAGAGAGGAGGAGGAAGAAGAAGAGGAAGAAGAGGAGGAGGAGGAGGAGAAGGAGGAGGAGGAGGAGGAGGAGGAGTTATAACCTTTCAATATATCCCCATCTTAACATCAATAACTCCTGTGTGTGTGTGTGTGTGTGTGTGTGTGTGTGTGTGTGTGTGTGTGTGTGTGTGTGTGTACAGGTCCCTTTGTCAGTCCTTTTGTTGTCCTTCACGCCCTTCCCTCGCCAAGAAAATGAAAAAAAAAAACGCGAATATAACATGAAGGGTGACCATTCTGCCGCCTTCCCCTCCCCCCTCCACCACCAGCACCACCACTAACAATAACAAACGGGGGACAGCTGTTGTGGCTTCCCAGGTGAGATTGGATGCTGCGAGGTGTGAAGTAAAGAGAATTCGATCGTTTTTAGAGGCGTACAAAAAAGTCACTGAAAAATGTTTACCTTTTCCTTTCAAGAATTTTCTTTTGTTACGTTAGGAATCCTTCTTGGTTATAGTTTTAATTTATTATGTATTAGGGTGAAAGGTATTTGCCCTACGTTAAAGTGATGCAGTCTCTAGTCTTACGTGAAATTGGGTTTAAATTCGCTTTCTG